>NC_082673.1:20950000-21127500 GCF_025265405.1 Mesoplodon densirostris
ACACATCTGAATATTTCCTTGCATGTTGATTCAATATTTGATTGTTTTATGAAATCAAAAGAGTTAAAACAGGTCTTTGCTGAGAGAAAATAATGCATATGATAAAATTAAATTAGTCCACATAAAGGATGAATCCTGGAAAATCTCATGTTTTCATTTTCTCTGGGACATTGAATAATGATACCTTCAGTCTTCATATTTATGAATGTGCTGTATAGTATTCACACTGGCAGCTTGTGGAGGTTGAATCATTTTCTGTGTAGCTCTGCCCTGATATTGCTGTTGACAGCAATGCATTGTAAAAAAGAATTAGTATTCTACTTCTTAAAGCTATGTTGAATATCTTTTCAGCATATTTTCTAATAAAAATACAATGTAAAGGTTTTTATGTAGTAAATCATCTGCATGTAATTTAAACACAGGAGAGCAGAAATGAGACAATTAAGGTAGGCTTAGATATAAATTTAAACAAATATACTTTTGCGTGTACATGATGGTTACATATATATGGTTTTCTTGTGACATTGAACAAATTTTTCTTCCCATCATGTAGCAAAAAGTAGTACATATGTGGCAGGTAAGTGAGGCCACCAATCAATGTTTATCAAGGTTCACATCATAGTATTGGGAGTACAGGGAGACCCATGTACAGCCACGGATTGAATCTCATATGTCATTATGCATTTTAAAAAACACATTTTACTTCTCTACTATAAATTAACAACAGTTGAATCTATGCATAAATTGTCAGGATATTGAAACCAAAAAATGACCTTTGACTTCAATTATCTAGATAATTCAAGCAAGTGAAAATTACGTATAGGAATGAAACTACTAGATAACATTCTAAATAGTCAAAAACATCTGATTATTTAGGAGAAATATTTTGCCTGCTTTAAATCTGCATTATTGGAAAATAGAAATACAAATAGTTACAAAATTGCCATGGGTTGTATATGAATACAGTTATGAATATTTAAATATTTTTCTTGTTATTACAATGGGATTGGTGTGCTACCAATGCAATTATTTTCATCAAATAGTCTAAACCCTGAAGACATATTCTGGAAAACTGAGGTTTCTGGGACATTTCTAAAGTTTAGCATTCTCATTTTGATTATATCTCCAGGAAAATGTTATCAATAATAAAGACATTTTAGGAGATGATTTGTATTGAAAGGCATTCCCTAACATGAGCCTTAGGTTTTCAGTGTTTTCCAGAGTATTGTCTGTGGACATATCCTCTAAGGTCCAATTGTCCTGGGAGAATATTTACTTTTGCATTTTTATTTTCACCATAACTAACACAAAAACCAGCTGTAAATACAAAATATTTTTCAGGAAATCTAATTGAAAGTTATTCATAAAAATGTTTTATTTTCTTAATCACTGTTTCTCAGACTTGAATATGAATAATTTTTTCAGGGATTGAATATTTCACTAGCTTGAAAAACAAACTTACATCCTATGATTTGAAAAAAGGCGGGCTTAATAAATGTTTATTCCTTTTAAAATATGTATGATTAAAGACATAACAAAGGGGCTTCCCAGGTGGCGCAGTGGTTGAGAGTTCTCCTGCCGATGCAGGGGACACGGGTTCCTGCTCCGGTCCTGGAAGATCCCACATGCCATGGAGCAGCTAGGCCCGCATGAGCCATGGCCGCTGAGCCTGCATGACCAGAGCCTGTGCTCCACAACGGGAGAGGCCACAACAGTGAGAGGCTCACGTACCGCAAAAACAAACAAACAGAAAAACAAACAAACAAAAAAAGATATAAGTAAGCACGGAAGTGAAGAACTTAAAATGGTCACTCTATTGTTAATCCATAAAATTTCCAAATATCCAAGTTTCTCCTTGATGGTGTATTTTGAAAGAAATATTTATTATGATTATGGAAAATAAGGTCTTGGTATTTGGGGGCTATGATATCAAATATTCTCTTATTGGTTTAAGATAGCATTTTCTAATAATATGGATTCAGTACTGAATAGTTGAAACATTTTTAAGTGTATAAATAAAATAAAATTCTTAATTACCTTAAACCACCTTTTGTGTGTGTGTATGTGTGTGTGTGTATGCATTTATATGATGTGAATAGTTGAGATACTTTTATTTATAACATTTGTATGACTTTTTTCTTAATTATGGTCATATATCCTATTATTCAAAATTTTTCATAAAAATCATCTTAAAGGTTTTTTTTTTTTTTTTTGCACCTTATAAATAATCTGGTCATCAAATATTTGACAAATTTGTTATTCTTATTCATTTATGTGCTTTCAATTTTTTGATATGATAAAGCTTCAAATGGACATATTTATAGATAGCTATTTTATTATATTCTTTTTCCATTTATTTAGAAAAATAATATTTATAATGCTATGTAAGCATACTATGAAGACCTGGTCAAATATATATAAATATGTAATGATCCCTGTTTTAATTGAGTACTTTTTTGTTAAATAATATAGCTGATTTTTAAAGCAAATTTAGATTTTTCCAAGATTCAAAGAAATGGTCTCCAGATACAGAAAATTTCTGAAAAGAGCAGATTTTAGTTCATCTTAATGTAAAATCTTTAACTGTCTTTAGCCATTTTTGTATGGTTTCAATTTTATCTAAGAGAAATTATTTTAATATCTTTGTCTTCCCCCCTGCCTATTTTTAGTTTATGTTTATTTGGAACTCAAGATGGCCTAAATGTATTTATGGCATCAGGACACTACCTTCTCAGTTAAAGAATGCCTCTTTTCAGTAAAATATTTCATAGGGTAACTTTGAATCAATTGAGTCATGTAAGTACCAGTAACTCATACTATACATTTTCAAAAGCCTAAGCAAATGAAACCCACTCCACTACTATAGTTATGTCTACTGAACTTATAGAAGTGCCAAATGAAAATATTCTCTCCATTAATATGTATGAGAAGCTTAAAAGTTAAGCTAAAATATTTGCTCTAAATAGAAACTGATTTCTGAAATGATTTGGTTGCTGAAGAAGTGAGGCAGAGTCACAATGTGGAAACATTTACTTTTGAACAAAACCGCTGTTTAAATAACAACTCTTTACATAATTTTGGGTAAAGGGTAACTTCTTTTATATGTGTGAATATGTTGACATGGATAAAATAGATACTCTTGAAAGACTGACTTTTTCATATATCAATTATCCAAAATATAATTCATTATCAATTTATTTTATTCTATTAGAAATTTACATAAATGAAGAAATCAATGAAAAGGATTCTTAGATATCAATTTATATATTGTACATTCTTCCTTTCAAGAGTTAATGGACTGCTAAAAATATGTGACCCAGATTAAAATTATTCCAAAAAAGTTGTGACACTAAAAATAATGCTTTTTATTGCTTCATAAGGAGATCTACTTTTCCACTAAAAGCATTCTGGAAAAACTGTTTTGTTTTTGTTTTCTGGTTTCGAGTGTATGTGAGAAATCTTGGAAAATAAGGCTATAATGTGTCTGTTCAGCTATATTGATCTCTTTATTAAACTCAATAGTTTCTCCAACTTGCCTCCAGTCTCTTCATGACTTTTATATCAAGCACAGTATTTAAATGTGCATTTATGTGTTGAAATTTTAATATGCAATGATACTGTATTTGATTCAGCCATAGGGAATGCATAAAACAACATGGAAATTATATGATCACAGAGGCAGAGCCAAAGTGTAGGAAAGACAATTGTTTTAGAAAGGTTAACCATGTTATCTCATTTTTAGCTTCAGATTCATAACATGCAAAGTTCCCCTATTGCTTTCAATGAAAAAAAATGAAGATATTTTTTGTTTGTTTCTTTGTTTTTGTGTTTTTTAATGCTGTAATATTAACATTCTACTTTCTTGAGTTTAAAACTATATCAGTGCTCTGATGGTTGTTCTGTTCTTCTTGGCTCTTGGTAGGACTTGGTGAACTAAAAGGAACTTATTTCATCAGATTTTGTTTCCTTTGTTTTGTGGATATCCATTCTACTTTTGGTCATTTATTTTCAAGAAAAAAGTATGAATATTTTCAAAATCATAATGTTCTGACTACTCTCAGAAGAGAAAACATTTGGAAATAGGTACAGATGAAGGATATCATGTAGTTAATGAAGAGTATGCCTTTAGAAGTTCTAGTTCATGATATCCAGTAAGAGTGCACGTTTATACATAGCAGTGATTCGATTTGCTACATTTAAATACAGTTGCACCTCATTTTACTGTGTTTCACTTTATTGTACTTCACAGATATTATATGTATATATATATATATATATATATATATATATATATATATATATATATATATATATATATATATATTTGCTTTACAAATTGAAATTTTGTGGTGATCCTGTGTAGAGCAAGTCTATCAGTACCATTTTTCCAGTAGCATTTGGTCACTTTGTGTCTCTGTGTCACATTTTGCTACTTCTTGCAATATTTCAAACTTTGTCATTATTATTATACTTGTTATGATGATCTTTGATCAGTGATCTTTGATGTTATTACTGAAAAAAGATTATGATTAATTGATGGAAAATAATGGTTAGGATATTTTCATAATAAGTTTCTTTTTAATTTAATTTAATTTGTTTTTATACAGCAGGTTATTAGTCATAAATTTTATACACATCAGTGTATACATGTCAATCCCAATCTCCCAATTCATCCCACCACCAACCCACCCCACCCCGCCACTTTCCCCACTTGTTGTGCATAGTTTGTTCTCTACGTCATTGCCTCAATTTCTGCCCTGCAAACCAGTTGACCTGTACACTTTTTCTAGGTTCCACATATATGCGTTACTATACAATATTTGTTTTTCTCTTTCTGACTTACTTCATTCTGTATGATAGACTCTAGATCCATCCACGTCTCAACTAATGACCCAATTTCATTCCTTTTTTCGTCAGTTGATGGGCATTTAGGTTGCTTCCATGACCTGGCTATTGTAAATAGTGCTGTAAGGAAATTTGGGGTGCATATGTCTTTTTGAATTATGGTTTTCTCTGGGTATATGCCCAGTAGTGGGATTGCGGGATCATATGGTAATTCTATTTTTAGTTTTTTAAGGAACCTCCATACTGTTCTCCATAGTGGCTGTATCAATTTAAATTCCCACCAACAGTGCAAGAGGGTCCCATTTTCTCCACACCCTCTCCAGCATTTGTTGTTTGTAGATTTTCTGATGATGCTGATTCTAACTGGTGTGAGGTGATACCTCATTGTTGTTTTGATTTGCATTTCTCTAATAATTAGTGATGTTGAGCAACTTTTCATGTGCTTCTTAGCCATCTGTATGTTTTGGAGAAATGTTGATTTAGGACTTCTGCCCATTTATGGATTGGGTTGTTTGTTTTTTTTAATACTGAGCTGCATGAGTTGTTTATATATTTTAGAGATTAATCCTTTGTCCGTTGATTTGTTTGCAAATATCTTCTCCAATTCTGAGGGTTGTCTTTTCATCTGGTTTATGGTTTCCTTTGCTGTGCAAAAGCTTTGAAGTTCCATTAGGTCTCATTTGTTTATTTTTGTTTTTATCTCCATTACTCTAGGAGGTGGATCAAAAAAGATCTTGCTGTGATTTATGTCAGAGAGTGTTCTTCCTATATTTTCCTCTAAGAGTTTTATAGTGTCCAGTCTTACATTTAGGTCTCTAATGCATTTTGGGTTTATTTTTATGTATGGTGTTAGGGAGTGTTCTAATTTCATTCTTTTACATGTAGCTGTCCAGTTTTCCCAGCACCACTTATTGAAGAGGCTCTCTTTTCTCCATTGTATATCCTTGCCTCTGTTGTCATAGATTAGTTGACCATAGGTGCGTGGGTTTATCTCTGGGCTTTCTATCTCGTTCCATTGATCTATGTTTCTGTTTTTGTGCCAGTACCATATTGTCTTGATTACTGTAGCTTTGTAGCATAGTCTGAAGTCAGGGAGTCTTATTCCTTCAGCTCCATTTTTTTTTCCCTCAAAACTGCTTTGGCTATTTGGGTTTTTTTTTTTTTGTCTCCATACAAATTTTAATATTTTTTTGTCCCAGTTCCATAAAAAATGCCATTGGTAATTTGATAGGGATTGCATTGAATCTGTAGATTGCTTTGGGTAGTAGAGTCATTTTCACAATATTGATTCTTCCAATCCAAGAACATGGTATATCACTCCATCTGTTGGTATCATTTTTAATTTCTTTCCTCAGTGTCTTATAGTTTTCTGCATACAGGTCTTTTGTCTCCCTAAGTAGGTTCATTCCTAGGTATTTTATTCATTTTGTTGCAGTGGTAAATGGGAGTGTTTCCTTAATTTCTCTTTCATATTTTTCATCATTAGTGTATAAGAATGCAAGAGATTTCTGTGCATTAATTTTGTATCCTGCAACTTTACCAAATTAATTGAATAGCTCTAGTAGTTTTCTAGTGGCATCTTTAGGATTTTTTATGTATAGTATCATGTCATCTGCAAACAGTGGCAGTTTTACTTCTTTTCCAATTTGTATTCCTTTTATTTATTTTTCTTCTTTAATTCCGTGGTTAGGACTTCCAAAACTATGTTGAATAATGGTGAGAGTGGACATCCTTGTCTTGTTCCTGATCTTAGAGGAAATGCTTTCAGTTTTTCACCATTGAGAATGATGTTTGCTGTGGGTTTGTCATAAATGGACTTTATTATGTTGAGGTAGTTTCCCTCTATGACCACTTTCTGTAGAGTTTTTTTTTTATCATAAATAGGTATTGAATTTTGTCAAAAGCTTTTTCTCCATCTATTGACATGATCATATGGATTTTATTCTTCAGTTTGTTAATATGATATATCACGTTGATTGATTTGTGTATATTGAAGAATCCTTGCATCCGTGGGAAAAATCCCACTTGATCATGGTGTATGATCCTTTTAATGTGTTGTTGGATTCTGTTTGCTAGTATTTTTTTGAGGATTTTTGCATCTATATTCATCAGTGATATTGGTCTGAATTTTTATTTTTTTGTAGTATCTTTGTCTGGTTTTGGTATCAGGGTGATGGTGGCCTCATAGAATGAGTTTGGGAGTGTTCCTCCCTCGGCAATTTTTTGGAAGAGTTTGAGAAGGATGGGTGTTAGCTCTTCACTAAATGTTTGATAGAATTCACCTCTGAAGTCATCTGCTCCTGGACTTTTGTTTGTTGGAAGATTTTTAATCACAGTTTCAATTTCATTACTTGTGATTGGTCTGTTCATATTTTCTATTTCTTCTTGGTTCAGTCTTGGAAGGTTATACCTTTCTAAGAATTTGTCCATTTCTTCCAGGTTGTCCATTTTATTGGCATAGATTTGCTTGTAGGAGTCTCTTAGGATGCTTGGTATTTCTGCTGTGTCTCTTGTAACTTCTCCTTGTTCATTTCTAATTTTATTGATTTGAATCATCTCCCTCTTTTTTGGATGAGTCTGGCTAATGGTTTATCAATTTTGTTTATCTTCTCAAAGAACCAGCTTTCAGTTTTATTGATCTTTGCTATTGTTTTCTTTGTTTCTATTTCATTTATTTCTGTTCTGATCTTTATGATTTCTTTCCTTCTGCTAACTTTGGGTTTTGTTTGTTCTTCTTTCTCTAGTTCCTTTAGGTATAAGATTAGATTGTTTATTTAAGATTTTTCTTGTTTCTTGAGGTAAGCTTGTATAGCTATAAACTTCCCTCTTAGAACTGTTTTTGCTGCATCCCATAGGTTTTTGATCATTGTGTTATCATTGTCATTTGTCTCTAGATATTTTTTGATTTCCTCAGTGATCTTTTGGTTATTTAGTATCGTACTGTTTAGCCTCCATGTGTTTGTGTTTTTTGCATATTTTTCTCCTGTAATTCATTTCTAATCTCATAGCATCGTGGTCAGAAAAGATGCTTGATATGATTTCAATTTTCTTAAATTTACTGAGGCTTGATCTGTGCCCCAAGATGTGATCTATCCTAGAGAATGTTCCATGCACACTTGAGAAGAAAGTGTAATCTGCTGTTTTTGGATGGAAAGTCCTATAAATATCAATTAAATCTTTCTGGTCTATTGTGTCATTTAAAACTTATGTTTCCTTATTTATTTTCATTTTGGATGATCCGTCCATTGGTGTAAGTGAGGTGTTAAATTCCTCCACTATTATTATGTTTCTGTCAATTTCCTCTTTTATAGCTGTTAGCAGTTGCCTTATGTATTGAGGTGCTCCTATGTTGGGTACATATATATTTATAATTGTTATATATTCTTCTTCGATTAATCCCCTGATCATTATGTAGTGTTCTTCCTTGTCTCTCTCTTTTTTTTTTTTTTTTTTTTTTTTTGCGATATGCGGGCCTCTCACTGTTGTGGCCTCTCCCATTGTGGAGCACAGGCTCCGGATGCGCAGGATCAGTGGCCATGGCTCACAGGCCCAGCCACTCCGCGGCATGTGGGATCTTCCTGGACCGGGGCACGAACCCATGTCCCCTGCCTCGGCAGGCGGATTCTCAACCACTGCGCCACCAGCGAAGCCCTCCTTGTCTCTTATAACATTCTTTACAGTCTATTTTATCTGATATGAGTACTGCTACTCCAGCTTTCTTTTGATTTCCATTTGCATGGAATATCATTTTCCATCCCCTAACTTTCAGTCTGAAGTTGTCCTTAGGTCTGAAGTGGGTCTCTTGTAGACAGCATATATTTGGGTCTTGTTTTTGTATCCATTCAGCAAGCCTGTGTCTTTTGGTTGGAGCATTTAATCCATTCACTTTTAAGGTAATTATCAATATGTATGTTCCTATTACCATTTTCATTTGTTTTGGGTTTGTTTTTGTACATCCTTTTCTTCTCTTGTGCTTCCCATTTAAAGAAGTTCCTATACCATTTGTTGTAGAGCTGGTTTGGTGGTGCTGAATTATCTTAGCTTTTGCTTGCCTGTAAAGCTTTTGATTTCTCCATCGAATCTGAATGAGATCCTTGCCGGGTAGAGTAATCTTGGTTGTAGGTTCTTCCCTTTCATCACTTTAAGTGTATCATGCCATTCCCTTCTGGCTTGTAGAGTTTCTGCTGAGAAATCAGCTGTTAACCTTATGGGAGTTCCCTTGTATGTTATTTGTCATTTTTCCCTTGCTGCTTTTAATAATTTTTCTTTGTCTTTAATTTTTGCCAATTTGATTAGTATATGTCTCAGTGTGTTTCTCCTTGGGGACTCTGGTGGCTATATTCTTTCCCATGTTAGGGAAGTTTTCAACTATAATCTCTTCAAATATTTTCTCTGGTCCTTTCTCTCTCTCCTCTCCTTCTGGGACCCCTATAATGCTAATGTTGTTGCATTTGAAGTTGTCCCAGTGGTCTCTTAGGCTGTCTTCATTTCTTTTCATCTCTTTTCTTTATTTTGTTCCACAGCAGTGAATTCCATCATTTTGTCTTCCAGGTCACTTATCCGTTCTTCTTTCTCAGTTATTCTGCTATTGATTCCTCTAGTGTAGTTTTCATTTCAGTTATTGTATTGTTCATCTCTGTTTGTTTGTTCTTTAATTCTTCTAGGTCTTTGTTAAACATTTCTTTCATCTTCTTGATGTTTGCCTCCTATGTTTTTCTGAGGTCCTGGATCATCTTCACTATCATTATTATGAATTCTTTTTCTGGAAGGTTGCCTATCTCCACTCCATTTAGTTGTTTTTCTGGGGTTTTATCTTGTTCCTTCATCTGGTACATAGACCTCTGCCTTTTCATCTTGTCTATCTTTCTGTGAATGTGATTTTTGTTCCACAGGCTGCAGGATTGTGTTTCTTCTTGTTTCTGCTGTCTGCCCTCTGGTGGATGAAGCTATCTAAGAGGCTTATGTAAGTTTTGTGATGGGAGGGACTGGTGGTGGGTAGAGCTGACTGTTGCTCTGGTAGGTGGAGTTCAGTAAATCTTTAATCCGCTTGACTGCTGATGGGTGGGGCTGGGTTCCCTCCCTTTTGGTTGTTTGGCCTGAGGCAACCCAACATTTGGGCCTACCTGAGCTCTTTGGTGGGGCTAATGTCAGATGCTGGGAGGGCTCATGCCAAGGAGTACTTCCCAGAACTTCTGCTGCCAGTGTCCTTGTCCCCATGGTGAGCCACAGCCACCCCACCCTCTGCAGGAGACCCTCCAACAGTAGCAGGTAGGTCTGGTTCAATATCCCCTGGGGTCACTGCTCCTTCCGCTGGGTCCCGATTCACACACTACTTTGTGTGTGCCCTCCAAGAGTGGAGTCTCTGTTTACCTTTGTTCTATCGAAGTCCTGCAATCAAATCCCAGTAGCCTCCAAAGTCTGATTCTCTAGGAATTCCTCCTCCCGTTGCCAGACGCCTAGGTTGGGAAGCCTGACGTGGGGCTCAGAAGCTTCACTCCAGTGGGTGGACTTCTGTGGTATAAGTGTTCTCCAGTTTGTGAGTCACCCACCCAGCAGTTATGGGATTTGATTTTACTGTGATTGCACCCCTCCTACCATCTCATTGTGGCTTTTCCTTTGTCTTTGGATGTGGGGTATATTTTTTGGTGAGTTCCAGTGTCTTCCTCTCAATGATTGTCCAGGAGCTAGTTGTGATTCTGGTGTTCTCGCATGTCCTCTCGCACGTGAGAGCATGTCCTTCTACTCCACCATCTTGGTTCCAAAATCCATAATAAGGTTTTTTTAATTAAGGTATGTACTTTTTTTTAGACTTAATGCTATTGCACATTTACTAGACTATGATATATTGTATATAGTATAATGTGTACATAACTTTTATATGCACTGAGAGGCCAAAAATATTTTTGTGACTCTCTTCATTGTGATATTGGTTTATTGCTGTGGTCTGTAATCAAATGTGCAGTATCTCTGATGTATGCCTCTAATAGACATATGCAGCACATTTCTTTATTGAAGACAAATTAAGTGATCAATATAGGAGAATAAAATGGCAAAAATACTTTTTCATAGCAATATTCAGAAAAAAGGAGTCATCTGTTGTAATTATTCATAGCCCTATAGTGTTCTTTTTGCCTTATGTTAAGGGGCCTTCTAGCTATGGACCATGTTTGCTATATCCAGGTACAACCAGTAAGATATAATAGAAGTTAGAGTCCTAGTAAGTTCTGCACATTTATACCCATCTCTCTTACTCCATCCCACTTTGAGCTCACTGGGTCTTAAAAGTGAACAAAAAACATAGTATGTTTGGCAATTGCCCCAAATGCTTAGCTCATTTTGTAGAGATACCTCTGCTCTGATCTAATCCCTAGAAGGTTTTTGATTATCTTATCCATTTTCATCTCAGAACTCCTCTTCTGCACTTTGTCCTTAATGTTTCTACTTTTTCTTATTTCCCTGTTCCTTTTTATGGAATTTGCCTACCATTCAACAAGACAGTGTCACAGATTTTATACACTTTGATGAAGAATCTTTATACAATCAGAGACTCAAGATGTCGTATAAGTACCTGAGTTCCCAAGATCACAGACTCAGGCTCTCGTATAAGTGCCTGAGTTCCCAAGATGGAGAAGTACAAAGACACTGAACTCACTTCCTCTCATCAGCACACCAAAATTACAACTATTTACAGAACATGAGAAGATGAGATGTGAGAAGATGCCATATCAAACATTTCATTTTACTGTACTTACTATAATATTTTCTTTGTTTGGAGGTTCCTATGATTATCTATAGACTTATCTTACAGGTCTCTTTGACTTCAAAATAAATGCATTATTTTAACTCCTTGGAAAGGAGTCCAAGCTTTATTCAAGCTAGAAAATATACTATTACCTCTTGTATTTGAAGTCAAAGAAAGATTATTATAAAGTAGTTTAGAAACATGAATAAGAACCCTAAACAATCTTCTATATGTAAGTATGTATATCCAATGAATTTGTTTACTTTCACAGTTTTTAGTTTTTATAATTTGTAGTTTTGGCACTAAAATGTCTTCATATTCTCCAATTCCTTCATTCAAAAACTATTATAGTAACTACAATAAGTGAAGCAGAGATCTGGCTGCTGGCAACACAGCACTGAATAAAACAGAAAAATCTATGCCTTTATGGAAGTTACATTCTAGTAGGGCAAAAAGATGGTAACAAAATTAATAAGTAAAATATATTATATGGTACATAGCAATGAGTCCAGGGAGAGTAATAAACTACGGGGGATTGACAGTGTTATATTTTGATTATAAAATTATAATAAATGTGCTTATAGCCAAGTAATCTTTGTTTACTGGTTGCTATTTTTAAAATTATCTATTAGAATATCGTGCTACCTACCTTTCATTTGTCATTTCAGAATATTTTGGGCCCCCTTCTTTCCTACCTGAAAGGCACTGACTGCATTAGGTCCCATAAGACTTCCTTTGCCTTTCGGTTCCATGTGATATTCAGCCAATGGGAAGTGTCTACAGAAGATCAGAGTCTGAGGGAAGAGTGAGGTTGGGGTATTTGTTGCCCCTGATAGGTTGTTGTGGGTTGGCTGTGATTCTCTGCTGAAGGTCACAGCTTCTGTCAACTGTCCCTCTCCATGCAGCCTCCCCCTTGGGGTTCTGGTAAGCACCCCTTCCCTTGTAGCCTCAGGCTAAGGAAAGATAGAGGGCTTCTTTTCTCTTGCAGAAAACCCATTACTACATTGGCTTCTTTTATCCCAGCCACATCTTTGTAAATAGTCTTTTAACTATACTAAACTTTGCCCATATTATCCACTTAGTATAGGTCATGTGTTTTCTACCAGGACTCTGGATAATGCAAATTTCTAGCACACTGTTTAACAGATGGAATCAAGTCTGCCATCCTAGTGAAAGAGCAAAGAGGAGGTCAAGAAAAGATGTAATGAGAGGTGGGGAAGGTTTTTCTTCTTGAATTGAACCAAGAACTCTGCTGATGTAATGTGATTTGTGAACATGTTTTTAAATCAATGAGACTTTATTTTCTCTGTAAATTATTATGTAACGTCTCTCTGAATTTTTGATGATGAGACTCATAAGGAGATAAACTTTCATGTCAAGTTATTAGAGTACCTAGATTACATATGAGAGAGATAAAAATAACTACAAACTAAAGCAAAAAAAAATTTTAGGAGTATAAGGTTTTAAATGAAAATTATTCTGAAAGAGTCTCAATTTTATGATTAGAGTTTTATAATAAATATTTATATTAATTGATCCATAAACACTAATGTAACTATCAAATATTTATATTAATTGATATATTAAGTTATGCCCCTAGGGTGTTACCTGCTGACTATGTACAAGGAAAGTATATACATCAATATGTCTTAAATATCTTATACTCTGTACAACTATTGCCATTTATAAAAGTTAAACTAATAGTTTAGAGAAAGTGCTCAATATATTTCTCTATGTGGTGGGATATTTAAATATTATTTGAAAATTTACATCTCTTTTATAGTCAGAGACCCCATATTTCATTAATTAAAATTTTTGGAATAATTTCTAAACAATTTAGTTATACTGTTATTTCCAGTGACAAGAATTGTAATTGTAGTTCTCCTTATAATTTTTAATTACTTTATTAGCATGTTTGTGACAATTATAAAAATAATTCTATTGAAACCTATGCAACATTAATTTGACATATGTGATTTATATTCCTCTGTTAAGGATCCTGACTTCATTATATATTTGTGATAGAACACTCTAACGTATATTTACCTGGACATTTAATTCTATTTAGCAAAATATTTTTAGGGGGTAGGGAGAGAAAGGTGGATAGTAAGTGAGTGATGTTGAAAACAGTTAATTTGAAACATCCCTATGAGGCACAGAAGACCATGAAACCCACTTAAAACATTTCTGAAAAGCTTTAGAAAATAAGTAGCAGGGAGAAAACCTGTAAGTGGGAAATATTGCAGGGTTGAGCCATGGGCCATGTAGGTAATAGAGAAAGGTTTGGAGGTGAATGAGACAGGTTGAAAAAAGTATTGTGTTGACCTTAAAGCTAAGATCTTCAGGTCCAAACCATGACAGAGCCTAGAAGTTGTATTTGCAAACTCTTCCCTTCTTCCTCTTCTCCTAATCCTCTTTCTTCTTCTTCTCCTGTCTTCTTCTTCTGTCTTCTTCCTCTTCTTCTTCTTCTTCTTCTTCTTCTTCTTCTTCTTCTTCTTCTTCTTCTTCTTCTTCTTCTTCTTCTTCTTCTTCTTCTTCTTCTTCTTCTTCTTCTTCTTCTTCTTCTTCTTCTTCTTCTTCTTCTTCTTCTTCTTCTTCTTCTTCTTCTTCTTCTTCTTCTTCTTCTTCTTCTTCTTCTTCTTCTTCTTCTTCTTCTTCTTCTTCTTCTTCTTCTTCTTCTTCTTCTTCTTCTTCTTCTTCTTCTTCTTCTTCTTCTTCTTCTTCTTCTTCTTCTTCTATTTATGACTGGAAGGGATCTGGCACACTCTGTCTGATAACAGCAACAGGATAAAGCCTTGGGCTAACATATTATTGGCTAATGTTTCATCTGTATTTTCCTCTTAGTTAATAAAAGAGCTTCCTGTTTCACATATGTAGAACTGAATATAATATTGAGAATGTCAGATATAATATTAAGAATTGTGAGAATTTATAAATATTCCTTAGTATCTTTATCAAGGATCCCATTGAAAACATAACAATGACTTCCTCTATCATGAACTTTTAAAATGTTAGTCTCAATGATATTACTACTTATCATTTTAATGCAGAAGTAGGAATTATTTAAAAGTATTTCCAGGTGGACTTGTCACTTTTGTTTTTAATTCATTCATTCAACAGTTTTGACCAGTGACCCATGTTGGCAGTGAGGATTGCAGATAAGGATTCTAACTTCAAAGTCCTCATAATCTACAAGCAGAAACAATGGAGAAAAATAGCTAGCACAATGCAGTGTGGTGAGTCTTATATAATGGTTCACACATAGAATGTTATGGAGGTATAAGAAGGGGTTCAGAGGAAGAAGACCTAAGAGGTAGTTGCAAAGGTCAAAAAATGGAAACTTAGTTTTAGTATAATGAGTTGATGGTAACTAATCAGGCAGGAGAAGGAGACACTAAATTCAAGACCTTATATAAAACTCTGTATTTCTAAATTTGAATTGTCAATGAATATGATTATTTGATGTATTTTCTCTTGAAAATAATGTTTCTATCTCAAATCAATATAAAGTCCTAAAAGCAATTACCAAACCAATAGCATAAGCACCTCAGGTTCTAGACTGTGGTCTTTAAATATCATTTTCCCCTAAAAAACTAGGGATATTTAGGGAAGTGGCTGATTCCTGATATAGGGCAATAAATGTTCAAGATGAGACTAAATCATCTTCTTGCACTGAAAGTGAGGAAACTATCAAACATTTCTGAAGTCATACCAAAAGGATGGAAGCTCCCAGAGCTCTAAAAAGGCCATTAACTGTATGGGTTCCCCTTTACTGTCTGCAGTCCTGTATACTGACAGTTGTAACTGTTGAATATGGGATATGAAATTGCAATGGGAAAGATTAGCTACTTAATTTTCAAGGCCCAGTGCAAACTTAAAATATGGAATGCTGTTTGAAACGTTAGAAAAAACAAACAAACAAAAACTGTTGTTAGAGGTACTAAACGATAAAACCTTTTTCTTTCTTATGAAGAAAAAACAGGTTGATGTGAACTTGAAGTGTCTGACTCTGGCCAAAAGATAGAAAAATTTGAGCATAAAAATAAAAATAATTGCAGTTGATTGAAAGACAGACAAATATTAAAATCTCAACCATAATTTGGTATTAAAAATAACCCTAATCGGTTATTCTTGGATATTGCTAGGAGACTAATTTGTTATTCTGAAAACTAGTGAATAAAAGGAGAGAGTGAAACATTTATTCTGTCTCTTATAAAATGGTACCTGAAAGTAATCAAGTTATTGACAATGGAAAATATTTAATAAAAGAATGCCGGCTAATAAATGACAAAAAATCATAGAATGTCACCATTTTATAATCTCTAATAAAATAATGGATTTAGATCATCAGTGGCTGAAAAACTTCTTAAGTAAAAAGCTGATGGGAAACTTTAAACTTAAGCATACTAATCAATCTTAACATAATATAAAAAATTATTTTGAATATGATTCAATAGGAAGTACTCAATACCATCTATGAAATATTCTGCAAATAAATAGGTAATTAAATTAAAAAAAATAGCCTCTAGATCTAACAGTCATTGAAAGAAATTACAGAGCTCAGAAAAGTGTTTACATCTCAAGGATGCAATTAGCAAAATCTAGAATGTGATAAACTTTGCAGGACATTTGAACAGTTTCCTGTTACTCCATATGGCTAGAAGTAGAATGTGACAATTATTTAATGACTTTTGGTCTTTGGAAGTAAATTACTCATATAGAAGGAAAGGAATTAAGGAAGTAAGATTTAGCATGCTTCTTAACACTCCATGATTACTAGTAGCTTTTATATATTTTGTAATTAAAATATATTTGTAATTTTCTGTTAAAAGCTTTCTTCTCATCTAGATTATAAACTCCACAAGAGTGAGACCATGTCTTCTTGTTAACTCATCTATTTCCAACAGTAGAGTCCATATGACATGAAGGTGCTTCATTAAATTTTGTCAGCTAACAACAACCAAAACAAAACAAAACAAAGAAACAAAACCGGATCTGAAAGACTGAGCACATAGAGAGAAATTCTATTTGTCTAACAGGGCCTGGGAAATTGATCTCCTAGACAAGCTGGAGGAACCCTTTGTTAGCACCAAAAACTTTATTTTCCATTTATATTATATATATTCACTTACAGCCTTAGGAAGATGGTCATTTAGCTTAGGCCATACTCTCAAATATAAAGCAATATGAGCAAAGCTTGAAGAAACCTCTTATACTGTAATATTGATAGAACAGAAGACCTACATCCACATATATGTTTTATAGTTTATTTTCAGCTACCTTCTCTCCACACTGCCAATCAGAGTTTCTCTCTATTCATACTTGGTTCTTTACTAATACCAGAATTTGCCTCATTAAAAAAAAAATATTGTTGATGTATTAAATATTCCCTTGCCTATTTTTTTCCAGTTTGGTGTATTATTACTTTAAGCTCAAAAGTTAATTCACACGCTACCTGTGCTGTGGTGCTGGTCTTACCAAACCACATCAGTATGAACTAATGTCTTTATTCTCCGTAAAATTTTGTTCATACCTCAACGATAGCACTGTTCCCATTCGTATCATCATAATTTATTTACATATTAGCCATAATGAGAGCTATATGCATTATTCTTACCTTATACACAGGGCAACAGTAGGAGCTAAATAGATAGTTGATCATAAATGAAAGGATAGAAGTTATTAAATCTAACTTCTTAATAGCAGTGTTATAGATATAATTGGTCTTGATTTCACCAGGGTATTTGATAATATCTAAACATTTGGAAGGGGGATTAAAAAATATAAGCTAGGTCTTTTGTAAACTAAAAATGGACATTTTTAAAACATGTGCAAAGGAAAAACATGTGGATTTATGTAGATAATAAAGATGTGCTATATCTAAGCAAAACTTTCTCTCATGTTTGAGGGTCTCAGTATAGTTACAAAAAAAAATTCAGAACTTTTGAAAATCTTTTCATTCTCACTCTGGTGGGCATTATGTGATTTAGAGAGGATAATAAATTGTGTTTGCTAGAACATTACATCAGTCTGGATCCAATTAAGAGGGAGAGAAACCACACAGTAATTTGAACAAGGAAAGTTTTACATAGAAAATTATTAAACTATAACAAGAGATTGAAGTAAGGAGGGATTGGCAAGTGGGAATGAACAAGAACTCTAAAGAATGTAGCAATACCAGATATAGTATGTAATATACTAGGAGATTATATATGTATTAGTTTGCCAGGGATACCATAACAAAATATCACAGACTGGGAGGCTTAAATGACAAAAACTAATTTTCTCACAGTTCAGGAGGCTGGAGGCCCAAGATCAAGGTGTCAGCAGATTTGGCTTCTCCTGAGACCTCTCCCTTTGGCTTGTAGATGGTTGTCTTCTCCCTGCATCCTCACATGGTCCTTCCTCTGTGTGTGTGCATCCCTGGTGTCTTTGCATGGCCAGATTTCCTCTTTTTATAAGAACATCAGTTGGATTGTATTGGGGTCCACCTTAAGGGCCTTGTTTTAACTTATTTCCAAATACAGTCACATTCTGCTGTACTGTGCGTTAGGACTTCAACATCTGAATTTTGGGGAGACAAAATTCAGCTCAGAATAATACAATCATATATTATACTATGCTGTGCTATGCTATATTATACTAATATATACTAGCCACCTCATCTAAGGTTGAGACAGAACACTCAAGTAGTACCACTATCTCCCCAAGGCTGAAATCCAGATATTGGTGGAGAAGGCCTGACTGTAGCTCCCTAAAGAGCAGAGAAGGTGTCCTGCTGATGGAATTTACCAGAGATTGTCCTTTGGAATCACTAGAAATCAACCTTCTAGGTTGCAGAAGAAAGCTGTGAATACGGAAGTGTTTCCCCAGGGCTTGGTTGGGGAGGCCACTGGTTTCTGAATGCTTCTGGCAGCCAGACCCTTCAGGAGTGTGGTACTGTAGAAACTGGGACTGCAGGGAGCAGCCAACTGGGTACAGGAAGCAAAACCTTGTCCTCCCTAGACCCTCTAGTGGCAAAGTTTTAGTGCCAGCTGGCAAAGGAAGAATATTTAAAGGTCCACACCCATTTTCTCAGATTAGTCATAAAGTATAAATGCAGTGCTAACATCGTTCAAATGAGTTCAAGATGAGCAGTCAGGGTGGTGATAAGTGAATTGGTGTATTTCATTGGGAAACAGGACAGAGAAGAAAGGAAAAAGTTATTTACCAGGCAGATAATTTAAAAAGTTTACTTATTCCCATACCCTTTGAAATAAAATGGTTCATTCCTCATTCTAATTACTGGAGAAAAATCTTTTGCCAGAAATTAATCTATTATCTCTCTTATCTATGCATCTATCTCTATCTCTATCCATTCACCCATCATCTACAATGAATATTCACTGTATATATACACACACATATATATGTATATGTGTGTATATAAACAGTGAAAGTATAATGAGGACTAATATTAAGAATTGGTTTGTAAGAAATGAAGCTTTTTATTTGTTGACTGCTTGGCAAAGGAAAAAGTTATGTGAAGAAAAGGAGAAATTTATGGAAGAAATTTTTCTTTGTTACTAAAATAATTTTATAACAAAATCATTTTTTTATTTTTTTTCAAATTTCCTTTTTAAAAGAATGTTTTATTTCAGGCTTATTTGTTTATATATGTATAATATATAAACTTCAGAACACCCTTAACAGCATACTTCTTAAATTATAATCTATGTATCTCTTAGGTTCAGGGTATACATCTTAAAGATCTGGACTTTTCTGTATTTTTTTTCTTTCATTTATATTATAATGCATAGTTAAAAATATAACACTTTCTGGATCAAGTAGATGGTATTTTAATAGCGGATGCTGTCATATTGAACACTCAAATAAAAAATAAGTCACTGAAATTAATCTCTTTGGCAATAATTAGTTTTACTCCAATAACCAATGGTTAAGTGAAAAAAACTATAGTAAAGTTAGGGTTAAATGATGATGAGTGAAAAAAGAAAAATTGTCATGAAGTGCAAGTGAACAGAGTTTTTTAAAAGTAGTTTCAATATAGAATAGGAATATGTGATGGCTAATTTTATATGTCAACTTGACTAGGCCACTGAGTACCCAGACATTTTGTCAAATATTTTTCTGGCTGCATCTGTGAGGGTGTTTCTGGATGAGATTAACTTCTGAATTGATAGACTGGCAAAAGCAGATTTCCCTCCCCATTGTGAGTGGGCCTCATCCAATCAATTGAAGGCCTGAATAAGATGAAAAGTTCAAGAGGAAAACCCTCCCGCCTGTTTCAACTGGGACATTGGTCTTTTTCTTGCTTTTAGACTCAAACTGAAACCTAGGCTCTTCTTGGAACTCACGCCTTCCAGTTTTTGGACTTGAAGTTACACTGTCAGCTATTCTGCTTCTCAGACCTTCAGTCTCAAACTGGACCTGCACCATCAGCTTTACTGGATATCCAGTTTGCTGACTGCAGATCTTGGGACTTCCTAGCCTCTGTAATTGCATGAGATGATTCCTTATAATAAATCTATTTATATATATCTCCTATTGGTTCTGTTTTTCTGGAAAACCCTGACTAATACAGATTTGTACCATAATTATACTGTTTATAGATATTTAGCTTCAGCTGAGCAACATAATTTACAATATTACATTTGTTTATATGTGTATGGCATTGATTTTACAGTTTTGTTTGTATTCAATAAAATAAAAAGGTATTTTAAATTTACAGTTGTGTAAGACCTAAATGCATAAGAAATCTATGATTTCTCATTGCTATTTTATCTTAAAAAAAAACAATTAAATTGCCCTTAACACAAATTTCTTATCCTCCTGTTACTTTTGTATTTGAGGGGCAAATGCTTTAATGACTATCAGCCTTATTCTATCTCTTAGTAAAGAATAGTATTCATATTATATCAATAGCCATTTATATTTAATTAGCTGTTATACATGACATATTTGAAGATGTATTAGGGAATATATTTTTTGAGATAATATACTACCAATATATACTATGCTAAGAATATAACTGTTATAAGAGCTTAACATACTTCATCTAATTTAATATTAACTTCAACCTATAAATGAGGATGTACTATATTCATTTTATATTCATTTTATAGGGGAAGATCCGATGCAGGGGACACGGGTTCGTGCCCCGGTCCGGGAAGATCCCACATGCCACGGAGTGGCTGGGTCCGTGAGCCATGGCCTCTGGGCCTGCGCGTCCGGAGCCTGTGCTCCGCAATGGGAGAGGCCACAACAGTGAGAGGCCCGCATACCGCAAAAAAAAAAAAAAAAAGTAATCATGTATAGGGGAAGATAATGAGGTGTATGGGAAGTGGAGAGATATCTAATTGTCTTAGGTTGTAGGGATCAGAGGAAGAAGTCATTTCTAAGCTGAAGCTACAATTTAAGTTAGGAATTTTCCATGAGAAAGAATATGTAAAGGTTAATGTAGACAGAAGGGCTAGCATGAAAAAAGACAATGGGCAGGAAAAAATGTATCATATTGGCAAACTGCAATTATTTTGGCACAGATAAAACTGTTTTTTATTTATTATCAGAACTTAGAGATTGAAGTTTTTGAAAACTTAAGATCATTTCTGAAAAGATAGACATTCATCCTGTCTCTTCTACCACACCAGATACTTGCTGAAAAACAAAATACGATAATAAAGTGAAATATATTGGTTTTGAGGGCCAGTGGTGACAATAGTGGTTAAGAACCCAGCCAAGAAAAATTTGCTTTCAAATTCTGTCTATAAACTTAAGTGACTCTGAGGAAATGTCTTACCCTTTCTAATCTGTATTTTTTGCCTTTATAAAATGGAGCTGAATTCATACATTTATTTTGAGCATCAAATAAAATAACAATTAAAAATTATAGTACCAGAGACAGACGAAAGTATGAGGTGTCTTGAAAAGATCAACAATGAAATTGAAGTAAAAGATACACTAAACCAATAAAAATAAAGAAATTAAGTGCACTAATAATAGTTCATATTTTAGTATATTTATTTTTAAATGATAAAGAGCAAAATCATAGGCAAATGTATGAGTGAAAAAAAAGTTAGACACCAATCACATAATTTTGAATTACAATATACAAAGTAGATATCTGTGTTAAAATAAGTAAAATGTAAAAAAATATATTAAATATATTAACAGATTATATTAACTATTTATGTTTAGGTACCTAAGCTTCTAATCTTCCTAAGGTTAGAGACTGGGACTCACTAGAATCCGGTTGCAAAAGTGGGTTATGTTTGGTTTTTTTGTTTGTTTATGGGTATTTTGTTTGTTTGTTTAATGCTCATGACCTTATTTCAATTTCTGTGTACAGCTTTGACATTTTTTAATAGCTTAGAGTAGAGGTTTATCAACAATGATTTAGATAGACATTTAGACAATGGTTATCATGAGTCAAGAGATGAGAAAGGAACTGAATTGTAATAAGTGCATTGGGACTTACCCACAAGCCACAATCTAAATTAGATATGAGGCAGACCAAACAAAGAGTGAAATTGATGGCAGTCTTTTGAGCAGGTGAAAATCGTCCATTAATTATGCCATGGCAGAAAAGGAAAAAAAAAAAAAGATTGAGAATCACTGGTTAGAGTAGAGGACTAAGAAAATTTTAACAATTTTAGACAATTTCATTGACAATAAATGCACTTCTCATCCCTTCTGATAAGGATCATATCTAGGCATCTATGCCAGTTTTTTTTATAGCTGAATAACAAACCATGCCAAAATACAGTGGTTCAGAAAACGGTGACTTTATTATATTTCATGATATTATGAATCAAGAATCAGGCATGCACCAACAAGGAGGTTCTTCTATTCTCTCTGACATCATAAATATTATTAAGTGGAATACAACAGATGAATGGGCTTGTCTGGAGGGTTATAGATGGCTTCACTCATATGTCTTGTGCCTTGGCAGCAATACCTGGAAAAACAGACTCCACTGGGTTATGAAGAGCACCTATATATGGCCTCTCCAACATGGCAGCCTTGGGGAATCAGGCTTCCTACTTGGAAGCTCAGGAGTCCCAGAAGTAGTGTTCCAAGTCTGAGAATGTCACTTCCATCACATTCCATTGTTCCAGCATGCCATTAAAGTCAGCCTGGGTTCAAGGGAAAGGGAATTGATGCTATCTCTCAATGGAAGGGGTAACAACCTATAGCCATCTCAAACCTACTACATCTACTACTCTCAATGTTGGCTTTATGTTGTTAACATATGTGATTTCATTGTCATATCTTTGAAAGTGACATAAAATAAAAGGGTCTGAGAATGAAGAGGCTGTTAAATGTGTACCACCTAATATGCACCTGAAAATAATTTAATTCCACAGTGTTTGAAGTAGAGTTCAAAGAAATTAAATAACACAGTGTTTGTGCATGCTTTTCATATTGTCCAGTGAGATGTGTATGATATTATATATATAATAAGCATATATTTAATATAATATATATTTTATATATAACAAAATCATATGATATATAGTAATCAATGCAAGCATCATGCAATTTTCTCAACCAGTGAAACAATTATGTCTTATATTGTATGCTTGTTAATATGTTTTTGAGGGTAAAGAGAAGAAAACTTATCAATATAAGTAAAACTTCTAAATAGCATTACATTTATAACTGTATATTTTAAATTATGTTGTCATACCCTGAGGCTCAACATCATGAACTACAATTAAAATAAAGCAAGCTAAGTAGTAAAAGGAGTATGCGAGCACACAAGAGCTTCAGGATGGACTTTGTAAGTTATTTATCTTCTTAGCACTCATTTAGTATGTTTCATTTAAAATAGTGTTTTTGATTGGCAGCTCTGAGAAGCTTTGTCAGAAAAGACATTAATTTTAAAATAACCTTTTTTTGAATGAGAACATTACATCTAAATATAAAACATATTTTGATATTAAATATTACATATATATTCTTTGAATTTATAAACAAGTATAGAAGAAAATAAAAAATAATTTGTAATCCTGCCACTCAGAGACTCAGAGATAGGTATGTATCATTCCACAAAAGAGCTGAATTTTGAATGACTTCTTTTTTTTTTTTTTTTTTTTTTTTTTTTTTTTTTTTTGCGGTATGCGGGCCTCTCACTGTAGTGGCCTCTCCCATTGCGGAGCACAGGCTCCGGACGCACAGGCTCCGGATGCGCAGGCTCAGTGGCCATGGCTCACGGGCCCAGCCGCTCCGCGGCATGTGGGATCTTCCCAGACCGGGGCACGAACCCATGTCCCCTGCATCGGCAGGCGGACTCTCAACCACTGTGCCACCAGGGAAGCCCTGAATGACTTCTTGATCACTAATTTTTTTCTATGATCTATAAAATATCCATTTAAAAATATATGAATTATTCATTTTGAAAAATTTCCTTATAGCATTACAATATAAAATACAAAACCCTCAGACCTGAGGATGAGAGAATTGAAGCTAATTTTCACTGCATCCTAGTAGTAGAAAAGTAATTTCCCCACACTGTAGAGGCTTTTCAATGCAAAGTGATCCTAAGAGCTAACATTTCTGAACTGTCTCCATGTCTCCTTTAATCCTACCCTGGGGGGAAGATTGGTGGATTTGGAGGGAGAGTTTGAGCATGCATATACAACTCCCTTCCTCTTTTTCTCTCTTGGGAGCACAGTACTTCTTGGGAGAAACTGTCTTCTATTTGTCCATGTTACAACTCATATATGCCACACCAACCCTGTGATTAGCTGGGGACCTGCAGTATTGGAAGGGAGGTATGTTAGTTCAATTCAGAGTTTTGGGGCACTTGGAAAGCAACGTCTACATAATGGATAGGGCTTTTGCTTGGATTGGGTTCATGGCTTTGGCTTTGGACAAGGGACATTCTTTTATAGGCAGGGCATTTTGATTTTGGTAGCATACAGGCTTCTTTTGAGATGGTTTAAGCATTAGGCCTTATATTATTTAGGCTACAGAGAGGGCTATGATTCAGGTTTTTGTATAGATGCTTTGTTATTCTATAGAAGAAAGGCTGCACTTAACAGACCTTAATTAAAGTTTTCAGGGCTTCAAAATAGTCCTGACCTTAAGATTGTACACAAGAGACCCAACTAGGGGCTGAACTTAAGCAAGGATTTGAAAGGGTTTCAGCTATGTTGCTAGTCCCCTAGGTTGTAGGAAAGGTTCAGGTCTTGGTTACCAACAAATGTTGGTACCAAGGGCCTTAGAAAAAGTAAAGATCACACAATGAGCTTGGTTTAATGACTCAGACTATAGGTGGGAGCTGCAACCTGGCATTGAACTACATAGACAATGGCCTCAGCATCCATGAGTGGGCACCATAAGGAACTTCTCAGGCACTGGAAGGCCACAGAGCCCTTAGGAAGCACGGAACGTAATCCAAGGATTCAATTACAGGGAAATAAGTTTTCCAGTTTTAGGTCTTTCATTTGTTGTATTTAAACTCCAATAAAGTTTTACGTGGATTCCACAGCACTAATGAGGTTTTAGTTTAGTATTTTTAGTGCAATGGCTCAGTCGTCAATTCTAAACTGAATCCTCCAAAATCCATATTAATTCAGAGTTGAGAGAAGAGCCATGGAGAGGCTAAGCTTGGCCTGTTAAAGCCCTTGAATGGATTCAAGTGTCTCCCCAGCAAGCATCCTCATGTTAGTTCTCAGTTGATTAATTACATGTAAGAGGAACATTTTCCTAGGAGGTAGTTGCTAAGTCAAAGTGATTCCAATGAATGAGGCAGTGAGAACAGAATGTGGATCCTCTGTCACTAAAGTCTAAGCTTAAACTTGTACAATGTTACTGCTTCATCCATATCCCAACATGCTCAAAGAGGTTATCGTAGTTCATCTTTGGGAGTCCGAATTCTGCAACTTTCAAGCATTTAGCTGTGAGTCTTTAACAGAACAATAAACATATATGAGTTAAAGAATTTGTATACAGTGGTTTTCATAAGTTTTATTCTAAAATACACTTTCATTTTTTAAGTACCTGAATGCTTTTTTCTTTCAAATGAATTTTAATGGGATATCTAATATATAATCTTATATATGTGATATATTATAAAGATAGAGTTGCTTTGACAATTATAGAAATTATAAGATTCACAGTCACGTTGACTCACTCTTCTTCCCCTGCCCTCTGACCCCACACACATACTCACCAACAGCATCACTTTCCCGTTCAGGTTTGATTGTGTGGGTCAGGAGCAGAGGTGTGGTGAAGGAGGGGAAAGTAGCAGTCTGAGCTCATGAGTAACTTATTACTAAGCTTTATTAGGAGCAAGGATGAATCAAGCAACCTGTAAATTACTCTCATTGAGGATGGTGTTATGTCCCAGAATCATGACAATTTTGCTTCTCCCACACATTCTTACTCTTACTTCCTCTAGAAGATCAAATAGAAGTCTAATTTATTGAAATACTTTTGGTGGCAAATTATCAAAATCTAGTTCACAATGGCTTAAATTATAAAGAGGAACTTATTAGCTCATGTAACTGAAATCCCAGAAGTAAACTGAGCTTCAAATGTGGCTTCAGTCAGTGGCCCTTGCAGGGTACTAGAAGCCCAATTTCTCTCTGTCTCTATATTCTGCCTTTGTAGGATTTTCTTCATGAATCCATTTAGTAGCTCCCCCTGCAGTTGTTAACTCTCCCTATATGGTTTGAAAATGTCTGAGGCTTTTTCAGTCTTCACATCTATACACTCCAATTCAAATGAAGTGGGTCTTCGTGGTAGCTTCTAGGACATCCCAAAATATAGAGTGATTTTCTCAAAGCAAGAAACCACAGCATACATTACCTCTTCTACCATTGGATGTAATTAATTTTTCTGCACATTCTTGTAGCCAGGAGTGTGATTGCTGGAATTCAATCCCTTTCAAATAATATAATAGAAAATGAGAAGAGGGAGCTACCCCAGAGCAAATGCAGTTACTATCACAGGAATAAATGGGAAGTAGTTACTAGGAAACAGACATGTTTATAATGGTCCACCACTTTGACCATCCAACATCCATACATAATTTTTTCTTCCATAAGCACATGCAAAAGTATTCTTGCCTGTCTAAAATGCATTCACATCCTCCCCAAAGGAATACAACGTAAAACATCTACTTTCTGAATTCAGCTACAAGTCAAGGGTCTCTAGATGATTGTGCACTCCTTTCAGTCATATAGAGATATAGTCCTTTATTTAACATCTGATGAAAAAAATTACAAGTTAAATTACCTTCTTTCAATACACAAGGGTGGAGACTGGGCATCATACCTACAATAAAAGCTCCCATTTCAAAACAGGAAGAACCAGAGACCTAGTTCATACAGATATTATTAATATCTGCTTCCTATACTGGAGAAAATTTCTTTGCCCTCCTATGTACATTTCCTGAGTTTTGTCCTCTTGGAAGATCTTTCTTTTTGCTTTTCATCCAAGGTAGGCAGTGGGGATAGAGATTTTGTTCAAGCCGTCTTATATTTGTCTTACTTAAGTGGTTTTCAAAGGTAAAGTCCCACACATGGCAGAATGCCTCCTAAAAGTGTTTGGGATGTTTTGATTATCTCAATCATTGAAGTTGCTACCAGAATTTAGTGGGATACTTCCACTACAAGTTAATGAACTTCTTTGGGTTTCAGTTAATGGAATTTGAACTAAATATTTTTAAATAAGTACCAACACAAAATTAGAAGACATATTTACATTTTATTAGTAAATTTATTTTGGAACTATTTCACATTATTGCCATTCCATATAGTCTTTTTAGGCAATAGACTTTCTTGTATAGAAAAAAATTAAGCCATTTGGAGAGGAAAGTGAGACCAACACAGATACAGTTAAATGGCTCAAGTAGAAATGATCAGAAGAAGTTGTTTTAATTATTAATTTTATTACTGCTCAAAGGGATCAGATGAAGAAGAGAGAAGTCAGCAAGACGGTATCAATGTGGTTTCTATATGCTGTAAATGGCTATTGTAAGCTTTATTGGAATGGAATAGCCAAAGGGCATTTTAAGAACAGAATTTGTTACTGAAGTTGTTTCTGAAGTTGTTTACAATTATAATGTAAACTCCTCCTCTTTGTTCCCTCATGCTCCTGGATACTCTCAATGGTTCTTGTTTTATTGGGGAACGAAGAGTAGAGACTGGATTTCACAATGGCAAACATATATACAAGGATTCCTGCGGTGGTGTTTATAGATGATATGAGAGAATCTGAGTCCACTTTTTCCCATTAAAGAATTCTCAGAAAACCTTCATGAAGCCGTTTATGTCCAGGGGACTTAGATTGGAATTTCCAGACAAACTTCATATGTATTCTGTGAATTCCAATCATTCTATCCATATTAAAGAATAAATCTTAGAGTACAAGAATTAAGTTTTTACATTTTTCTTGGAACAAGAGCTAACTTACATTTATATATAGGTTACACCTTTGTTAATATATAGCTTCCTTAGTTGGTAATGCATCCAATATTAAACAAGTTCTTCTAAGACATGACCAATATTAATATTCAAACAATAATTTTGAAAGAAAAGAAACTTCACTACAGTTTGTTTTTATTATTTATCATAACCATTCCTTATCCATAATCATTCGACATTTTACTGTTGCCTAAACCCAAGAAATCCAAGAAATCTAAAACAAGCACACCAACTAATCACTCATCTCCCTTGTAAATAGTAAGTTTTCCCGACTCTGGTTTTCATAAACAAAGCAAAAGGGGAGAGGTTCTGAAAACTTGTATTCCTCTTCAACTTATCTATATACACATTTAGTCATTAAATGTTACTGTATTATCCAATTCCTACCTTCATAACTACAATGGTTGGGTGCACTAGAAATATTTTCCCCAGTCTTTGACTTTTCAAATGGAATTTTTATTTTACTCCCTACCTCTACCACGTTCCTCTCCCCATACACATGCAATACACACACACACACACACACACACAAACACACACACAGTGTCACTTACTACTAAAGTCTTACTTATTTTCAAATTTAACTTATCTTACTTATATTTCAAATTTTACTCATCCTTGCAGCCTCCCTTTAATGTTTTCCTCATGTAAATTCCCTCTATGTCGTGAATTAATAAGAAATGGAAATCATATCTTACACTTCCCTAAGGGTCACTCAAGGCTCAAAAGATTCTCTTATTTTTACTGACTCTTCTACTTGTGCCCAACATTCTTTATTGTACAGTGAGTTGGGTGAAACACAGGTGTTATGTATAATGTTAAATAATAAAAATACAATGTATTTGAAGGTACCTGAATTTAATCTATAACTTGAAAACTTTGTGAAGAAAATAATTATTAAATTTCGGATCAGATATTCAAAGCATAGCAAATGCAAAAATGTAATGAACTTTTAAAATTAAAGTTGTTTTCCAGACATTGAAAAACATGCTTATGTCAGTTTTCTATCTTTTTTTTTTTTTTTTTTTTGCGGTATGCGGGCCTCTCACTGTTGTGGCCTCCCCCGTTGCGGAGCACAGGCTCCGGACGCGCAGGCTCCAGACGCACAGGCTCAGCGGCCATGGCTCACGGGCCCAGCCGCTCCGCGGCATATGGGATCCTCCCAGACCGGGGCACGAACCCGTATCCCCTGCATCGGCAGGCGGACTCTCAACCACTTGCGCCACCAGGGAGGCCCAGTTTTCTATCTTTTGAATTAAATTTTTTATAACAGGACTATATAATTTTCAACACCATAATATGGCTATTGACTGCCTTTAATAAAAGAGTTTGCTGTTAGAATAGAGAGAAGGGGAGCAGAATTAAACAGTTCCATGACATCTATACCAAGAAATAGAGAAGAAAATAGTCAATTTTAAGCCAGAACTGAAAGCCTTGTTATAAATTCTCAGAATGAACAAGATGTACTTTCAAATAAGGTGACTACTACTTCAATGCCCTGACATTCTCTGAGTCGTGATTTATTACTTTAAGGCTTTTTGTGAAATTTCTGAGCTGATTTCACAGAAGTAGACTTTTATCTTTTCATTTTGTGACCTTGCAGATCTCTTATAAAAAAGACGTAATTCATAAGCCAAAAATAGAAGAAATTGATAATGAAAATGGGGATGTCTTCATCTACACATGCAAGTCCATAAATTTAAGAAATTTTTCTTGTGTCACATCTGCTACTGTCAGTTTAAATAACCCATTTATTTGTATTAACTAGGTTTATATGGCCATAAGTTAATATGATGAAAGTTGGAATAAACTAGTTCACTAAGTATGGTTTTAATCTTTTAAAACATATATAAGAAACTGTTTTTAGAAAAATAATGTCTTCTTGTACATATTTTTCCTACAAGTATTAAGTCTAATACTTTTTAAATATCATGGAGATGTCCATGCTTGATATAGCTATAATTTTCTTTACATTGTTTATGTTCTCAAACTGTGTGACTAAAAATGCATTACTTAAAGGGAGATCCTAAAATGGTTACCTCCCTAGGGATTTTACCTCTGGTATGGATAAAACTGACATTTGATTGTCCTTTCAGTTTTTTGAACTAGAGTTATTACTTTGAGACATGCATTTGGAGAATATCAAATGTTGGCAGAAACATGTCTAAAGTACGGGGTGGGATTGTCACTGCTACCCTGTTAACTTAATCTGACTGGGGCCTTGTATATATTCAGTCAGCCTATAAACCACTTTACTAGCATTAGGATCAAACAAGTAGAAATGTTCTTTTCTGTCTTTGTTCACACAATTTTTCTGGGTGATTTTTAGGAAATTGTTCCAAAAGAGGGCATATCAAAAAGTTTTGGGAGGCACCAGAAAATAAAAATCACAACTTGTTACAAGTGACTAACACTTCAGATGTCTCTAGGTTAATTAGGAGCAGTGGACAATTTCATCACCTAGGATTCATTTAACAATATCTAAAGAAGATTTTGGTTGTCTCAATTGGGGAATTTCTACTAGCATTTTGTGGGCAGAAGCCAGGGGTTCTTGTAAACATTCACAAGGCACCGGACTGCCCCCACAATAAGGAATTATCCTGCCCAAATGTCAGTCTTGTGAGGTAGAAAAACCCTGATCTAGAGAAATACCTTTCAATCAGAGGGAAATTATCTACCTTCTAGGACAAGGTAGGCCAATTTTTATATCCGTGTTCACATTCTCAGTATAATTAAAAACATATTCTTATCATATGTTGATAAGAGTCCTACACATATGAATTTGGTGACAAATGAGTGACAATTACAAATTCTTTTCATATCTTAGAAGTTGTGTATCAGTGTGGAGTCTTTCAGCTGCAAGTAACAGAATTCCTCATTCAAACTGGATTCAGCAATAGAGAAGTTTGGTATTCTACATAACAGGAAGTCTAGTGGTAGTATCGCTCCATAGTTAGTTTATTTAGTCACACCAAAGACTAACAGTTTTTTTTTTTCCTTTCTCTGTGGTCTGTCATCCACAATGTTAAAGCATTCTGGGGCTAATTTCCCTCCAATCATGAAATACATGATTTTTCTCTTAGCCTGACTCATCCAACTTAGGTCACTTGTCCATGCCTAGACCAAAGTTATTTGCTGAAGGAATGTCATGAGTAGGTTGGCAAAGATTAGGAAGGAAACACACCTGGAGCTTGTGAAGGGGACAGACTTCCATTGCAAAATTGTGATGTTGGTATGACGAAGTAAGATGGGAATGAATCATCAATTAATTTAACAATAGTTAGATATGGCAGAGAGTAGGAAGATAGGATATCTAATAGATGTTTTAAGCTTGAAATTTCTATAAATAAGTCTAAATTCCACCCCAACCCAGTCCACTACTTCATTAGAAACCCCATAAGTCACTCCAATCAATATTTCCCATTTTAGTACATACGAACACCCATTTCCTTTTCCAGAAAATTAGGAGTAACCTTTGATATTTCAGTAGCCCCAACATTGCACAGCAATTTCCAGGAATACTATTAAATAGATTTATTATTCATCTTCCCATGCCTCCTTCTCTCCAAATCTACTAATTTTTTCCTCCTTTAAGCCACCTGATCTCTTGATGGGCAGCAATTCCAGATAGAGAGAACTCCTGACAAAGGGACTCTGAACTTGGACTGAGCTTGATATACCTGAGGGATGGAATGAAAGGCAGCACTCCTGAAAATAATGAATTTTCCACTACAGATCTTAACACAAAGTGGCTCCTTTTTTGTCACTCTAATCTCAGGGGAAACATTACCCCCTCTTAGAGACGTCTCTGAAAACTCAACCTAAAATAACCCTTGCTCTAGAAGATCTCTGTCTCTTACTTGTCTTATTTCTCAGAGCCTTGTTACTCTTTAAGATTGTCTTTCTTGTTTTACTTGTAAATTTTTCTCTGTCTCACAGGAATAGAAGACACATAAGAGTCTAGATCTTCTGCATTATGCATACTACTGAATTGACTATCTAGAATAGTGCCAGCATCTGGCAGGTACTCAAATATCTATGGGTTGCATGAATGAATACCAATGACTATTCAGGAATTATTTAGGGGAAACTTTTACCTTTCTAAAACATTTCTGTCACTTCTGTTCCATGTGTCCATCTATTCAGATATACATGAATATTTGAGGAAAGGAAAAGACAGAACTAATAAAGTACTTATTGTGATTTGTTTTTCAACCCTATGATCTTTAAGTCTTAGTCCTCAAAGATTATTTAAAGCTTACCTGCTTCATTCTCTCACCAGAAACAGTGTTTTCAAAGAACATCAAGAAAGAAAACTTAAGAGCCATGGATATGGGTACGCCTGGACTTGATCCGTGGCCTGGATGTAGCTCGCAGGTGCAGTGCACCTGAGGGGATGGAAGAAGGACATCCCAAATGTGTGTTCTTGACTGACAGATTTAGGAAAACACACAGATTTATCCGAATAGTCAGATCTAAAGAGGACCAAGACAATCAAAGTAGCAAAACTCAAATCTGAAGTTTCTACAAACCAAATGACTAAAAGGGATAATAGTTTCAGGAGAAACTGAAGGTGAAGACTCGGTAGAGATGCAGGAAAAAAGGTGGATTTTACAGAGAGTCTGTATCTCTACCCAGATGAGTTTGAAATGAATTTAATAGGATGCATGTAGAAAAATGATGGCATTCGATTGATTTAGTTCCCCTATCTCTCTGAATGAGCAATTTTCTATCAATGGGTAATTTACTCAACAGGACCAAAGAGTCCTTTTGTGTGGTTTGCAATAGTTATGAGCCAAAATGAGTCTGTTTTTAGGATCACAAGCTATAAATATCTTATAATTCTGAAGTCGTAAAAGGCTGTTTCCTCACCATATGTGGAAAATGTTCTGAAGAATGAAATCATTGCATAGGATATCAATATTATAAATTAAAGCAAATATCTCTGAAGATGAGAGTGATTGAGAGAGATGCCTGATGAACCAAAAGCTAAGTCTATAGTCAGACATTGTACTTTACAACCACATATCTGCCCTCACTTTTTGTTGTTGTTAAATTAAGTTTGGCTATAAATTGTCACCTCTTATGAGTTTTTATTGTTTAGTATATAACAATCTTGCAGCATTAGACTTCTAGTTTTGGGGAGCAGTGGTAAAATATGTCAGTGCTTTCTATATAGTTTATTGTTATTCTCATAATGTTCAGGCTGAGACAAATAGAATTATTGTGTTCTTTTATTAAAAATATATTTTCTAAAATGGATTTAAGAAGTTTTCATTTATCTTCTCATTCCTGTGAAAATATTTAGGGAACAATTTATTTGTATTCATAGCACTCATTAAGTTATCAAAAGATTTTTTTTCTTCTTTTATCTGAATGTTTATTTTTAGTTTACTGATATTAACACTTTCATTGGTTCAATAAAACATTTATCTTATAAATCTATTTTTTTCTCAGAATATATATAATTGCTGATGTCTTTCTAGTTATTTTTAAAGGACATGCCAAGCAAAGGATCAGGTGTTCTGGGACACTGTAATTGCCTGTTCTGATTTCACTTGAAAGTTTTATTGAAGTCAAGTTCTTAGAAATCTCTTTCATAAGGTAAAGATCAAATTGATTTTTCTATATATTTCCAGATGCCATCATTCAATTGCAGTCCATTCATGACTGTTTGGTGTCTACTTTTGTGTGGTTTTTATGGTGCTGACTCACCTGTTCTGCTGTCTAGAGGAGAAGAACAGATAAAAAATGTTCATTCACTTAAAGGTCACTTTCATGGTACATTTTTTTCTGTTCTTGAACAAATATCTTAATGCAAAAAATTTTTGTTCATTGAACAGGAAACTGTCTTGGTCTCACTTTCATTTGTGACACATAGGCTGGAAAAGTATAGTTAAGAGCCAGACAGTTTCAGAAGTGCTTACTTTGGTCCATGTCTCATTGATACTCAGATACAGGCTAAATGAGCCCGAAACAAGTCTGGTTCTGTAACTTTCAAGTGGTTTGATTATGTCAGCATTGAATAAGATATTACACATGCTTACTCAGCTAAATTTTTCTTTTCTTCATAATGAAGTTTTCAGGACATGTGCCATCAGCTGATAGCTTGTTGATATATGCTGTTTGCAAACAACATTTTAGTCTGGTAATACATTAGTATTTTTAAAGTAAAAATTATGAACATTATAATTACCAGGAACCTTGGTTCTGGACATTCTAATGGAAATAAATAATCTACTATATTGTTACATTGTTGACATTTCCTTTTAGTGACGATTCTAAAATCTTCAAAGATTTTAGCAAGCTGTAGACAGGCTTCTTTTTATTCTAACTCAGAGGTTGGCATATTATGATCCATAAATGCAGCCTCTTGCCTGCCTTGGAAATAAAATTTATTGGAATGGATTCATGCCCATTTATCTATGAAAGTTAAGTAACTACAATGGTGGAGCTGAGTAACTGTGAAAGAGACTCTATGACCAATGAAGCCCCAAATATTTACTCTTTGGCCCTTGATGCTATTCTTTAAGAAAACCTGAAGCACTTAAAAACATCTTTATGGGAGTATAATTGCTTTACAATGGTGTGTTAGCTTCTGCTTTATAACAAAGTGAATCAGCTATACATATACATATATCCCCATATCTCCTCCCTCTAAGTTACACTCCAGTTCTTTCGTATAACCTGTTTCTCATAATTAATTTTAGATAAAATTTAACCTTATTATTTTTTCTTTTCAAAAATATGTCATCAAATTGTACTTTTTTTTGCCTGCATATCACTGCTTCACCCAGAACCAACTCTAAAGTAGTTAAAATAAGATAGTCATATGCATTGAGAATTTTACTTGAAAATCTAACCTATATTACACAGTTTGAAACTCATTATAAGATTTATGTTTTTCTTTTCATAGAAGAAGCTGAATGATATATGTATTAAAACAAATAGAATAATGATTTTTTTCTTATTTGATAAATAAAATTGAGACATAATTCACAAATAAACATAATTATTCATGTTGGTTTATGTTGATATATTAATGCAATCTCTAAAAAAATCATACTATTATCAAGATACTATTAGTTATTTGTTCTATACAGAGTTATTTTATGCTAGAATTGTCAAAAAGGAGGTCTATGGCAATTAGGTGATAAACAGGGGTTTAGTCTATATACAGCTCCCAAGAAGCAGAACCACTCTGTGGTTATTTCCTCAATTCTTAAGCAGTAAATGGAATAGACATTCTCAGCCATAGGCAGAATTCCCACATTGACTTCCCATGCCTTAAGGTCTATTATTCTGTAAAGAACTAAGTAGAAGTATAGTACTCCTATAACAATATTGCTGACCTGGAGGAATTGTAGAAATGAGGGGGGGAGGAATGATTTTAACTACTATTCCCAATTACTTGCCATGATTAACCTGTAAAGAAAGTAAGTGTATCTTGGAGAATACTTGTGGATGTCTGCAAACTTAATTAGGAAGTGATTCAATTGCCACTGAAGTTTCACAAATGATATATTTAATGGAGTAGGACAATACAACTTTAGCGACTGATGTACAGTTATTGATCTGACAGTTGCTTCTTTTCCTCTATACCTATTTAAAAATATTGCCAGAAGCAATTTGCTTTTACCTAACAGAGTCAACAGTATATTTTTATGGTATTGACTCAGGATTGTTTCTTCTCTCCTGCTCTCTGCCATAAATCAGTCTGAAGAAATCTTAACTGCTTTGACATCCCACAGTGTCACTTTATTTCAATATATTGATTATATAATGATAATTAGATATTTTGAATAAGAAGTGGCAAGTAGCTTGGATGCCTTAGTAAGACACTTCTTTGCCTGAAGGTAAGACATAAATTCTATGAATGTTCTGAAGCCTGGCACCTCACCAAAATTTTGAGGAGCTTATTTGTCTAGAGCATATTTGCAACAAAGTAAATAAAAAATTATTTACATTACATCCTCTACTATTAAGTCCCAAGCCCAACACATGAAGAGTCTCTGAATATTGAAGAGAGCATATGTCATTGTTGAGGTGTTGCTATGACACATTCACCGAGTAGTCCATAAAACTGCCAGAGCAATGGATCCAGGTTATCCTCCAAGCTGCTCTACCAAAAGCCTTGAGACCTTGAAGATTCAGTAATATTCCCTGAGTCTGTGGCAAGTAAAGATGTTTTATACAGCATCTGGAATACCTCAATTAGACAATAATGTTATCTATCCCTAGGGATTTGGAGCAAAGTCAGGCACTCATTTACAGAAAACTAAATCAACTCTTTATTTGTTAACTGGTCTTGGTACAGACTGAACATCTGACACTAGGCTGTCAAGTGATAATACATTCTGAGTTCCCATTATGGATCAGGTATTATCACTTTAATATTATATTATACTTTATATTATATATAAGCACACACATCTTTCAAGACTTTATTTACTATTTCTGAATGACAGTTTGCTCCTGTACATATGTGTGTATGTGTGTGTATGTGTGCACATACATGCATAAGACATCTATCTGGAAGAGTTCTGAAAGGCAAAAGTAATTGAGCAGGTGCCTAATATACCTGCAATATTTTTTCCTCTTGCAACACTTCCTCTCTGTAAATCCATACTTATATTCTCATGAGGAGATCGCCGTGACCAAATAAAAGGAGAAGGAAAAAATTCAGGACTGATTTACAGATAGCTCTGTAAAATACGTTGGTGTCATTGGAAGGAAACTATTGTAGTATTATATTCCCAATATGGTATGTTTCTGAAAGACATCAATGAAGGAATACCCTCGCTGTAGGAATAAGTTAATTAAGTACATTTACTTGTTTACTTGGTAGCCTTAGAAATTACTAGAAGTGTTAATCTTCACTGATTTGTGAGTAGTGATTAATAGTTGATCTGATTTTTGGGAACTTAGAACAAAATTTTTAAAAAATGGTGGCAAGGAGATGAGAGCAGAGATGTGATTGAACCACTAAATAGACAGAGAGTGTGAAGACATTTATATCTGTGTGGAATTTCATTAAAGGGAATTTACTAAAAATTAGGTTCTTAATAATCATATGAACAAGGTGATATATGGATGTCAGTCAGCCTCCTCTTCCCAAGACATCCTTATTTTCTCAAAGGGCTCATGAACAAAATGTCCATGACATAGAAATGAAGAACATACATTGTCTCAACAAAATGATTTTCCCCTGAACAAGATTAATCTACTTACTACTACTGTGGAGAGCCTACCTGCCAATGGCAGAGACCAATGCTGAACCCTAAATATGACATGACCCTATGGAGAGAACAGCTAGCCATGTGCTGGACTGTTGATTACATCTGACCCCTTCCATTACGGCATGAGAGGCAATAAATTCTCCCTTGAGAGGATTACACATGTACTGGATATGTTTGCCTTCTTGGCTCACAATGCTTCTGGCATCATTACCATCCAAGGTATTACTGCTTTATTCACCATCGCATGAATAACAGTTCTTCAGACCAATTAACCAATTTCATAGGAAACAAAAGTTGTAGTTTGCTTATACCCATGGAAATCACTGGTCTTAATTTCCACAAACCCCCTCACCTACATGTTTACCTAATAAGATTTGATTGGTATCAGTTGTAAGGCAACACCCTGAAAGGATGGAATTCTATCTTATAAGTTACAGTGTATGATCTGAATCACTGACCTACATATGGTGATATGTTCCCCATAGTTGGAATACATAGGTCAAGGTGGCAGACACGGCAATAACTCTTCTCTCTGCTACATCTGTGAACAACTAATAACTTTTTTATCTGAATTTCCCAAACTCTGTGTGTTTGAAGGTCCTAATTCCCAAGAGAGAAATGCTTCCACCAGAGTATGTAGCAATTGTTCAGCAGAGTATAAAGTTGAGACTGTCACTCGGCTGTTGTGGACTTCTCATGCCACTGAACCAACAGGTAAATAAAGGGTTAATGTATTAGGTGGGTTGACTGATTCTAATTGCCAAGTATAAATTCGTTTGTTGCGATACAATCCCACTGGTGGTAGAAACACAAGAGACCCTCTGGGGCTCCTTTTTGTATTCCCATATCTAATAATGATCCATAGTAGTAGTAAGTAGATTAATCTTGTTCAGGGAAAATTCAATAGTGAGATTAAAAACACAAACAATAAAAGAAGGATGACAGGCATTTCAGTCACTCCAGAAATGAAGGTTTGGATCATCTCAACAGGTAAAAACTCCAATGATTAGAGATGCTGGCTGAGGATGGAGGGAATGTGGAATGGATAATAAAAGAAAGAAGTTAGAAACAACAGTTACAACTATATGACCAGTTATCGAATGAGGCATGAAGAAACTATTTTGTTGGATATATATTTTATATAATTATATGTTATTTTTTTGGTTATTTCACAAGTATAGGCTTGGCTTATTAACGTTAGATAAGTATTAGGAAAAATTATGACTAAATTAGAGAACTAATTAATATCAGAAATAACAAGAGGGCTTCCCTGGTGGCACAGTGGTTGAGAATCTGCCTGCTAATGCAGGGGACACAGGTTCGAGCCCTGATCTGGGAGGATCCCACATGCCTTGGAGCAACTAGGCCCATGAGCCACAACTACTGAGTCTGCGTGTCTGGAACCTGTGCTCCGCAACAAGAGAGGCCGCGATAGTGAGAGGCCTGTGCACCGCGATGAAGAGTGGCCCTCGCTTGCCACAACTGGAGAAAGCCCTCACACAGAAACGGAGACCCAACACAGCAAAAATAAATAAATTAATTAATAAACTCCTACCCCCAACATCTTCTGAAAAAAAATAAAAAGAAATAACAAGAGAGTATATTCCTATCTACAAAAGAAAAATAGTTACCTCTTGATAGGTAATAGCATAAAGCTGTTGTTATTTTCCCTATTTGCTAATAATATTCACTAGGAGGCTTCAGCAATGAGGAGGAGAATGTTTTTAGCATAGTTAATACACACTAGCCTTACAATTTTTGATGGTTTCAATATTATCACTGCTGAAATTTGCCTTAAAAAAGATCTTTAAATAAATGATTTTCTATATTTTTGTGCCCTGAATTTTTATACAGAGAAAATATATTAATAGTTATACTAATTTTGAGTTATTATTATGAGCTGTCATATTGAATTTTGAAAAATATTTTACTAAAACTTTGCCACAAATTACAAGGAAGAATATGACTTCCAGCTTTAATAGTTTTTACTTTCTAGAACACACCTTAATGATAAACTTTTAGAAATAGCTATTTACTATGTCTCCAACAGAGTTTAATATGAAAATTAACATATTTATAAAGATTCAAAATAAATCTTGTGATTTGAAATTATGTAGTTCCATTGTGCACTTGAAGTATCAGTTGCACAACTTTCTAAAGCTTTGATTCTCAAAGTATGGTAGGCAGACGAGTAGCCTTGACATCACCTGGGAGCTTGTGAGAAATGAAGGACCTCATGGCCCATCTTAGACTTACTGAATCAGTCAGCATTTTAACAAACTCATCAGGCATCTTTGTTGTCTGTTACTGCATAAGAACCACCCCAAAATTGGTTGGAATAATAATGTATTGAAAGCAGACGCTCAAACAGCTATTTGCACACTGATGTTTATAGTAACATTATCTATAATACCTAAACGGTGAAAAAAAAGCAAACCAAATATCATCAATGGATAAATAAAATGTATCAAATAGAAAAATAGAATTTTATTCAGCTTCTAAAAGGAATGAAATTCTCCTGTATAATCAACAACATGGATGAGCCTTGAAGACATTATAAGTGAATTAAGCCAAAAACAAAAGAAAAAATATTGCATCATTCCACATATTTGAGGTACCTAGAATTCATAGATAAAGAAAGTAGGATAGTGACTATCAGTGCCTCTGGAGACAGAAGGGAGAGTTATTGTTTAATGGGTACAGAGTTTCAGTTTAGGATGATGAAAATCTTCTGGAAATGGATGATGGTGATAACTATACACAATGTAAATGTACTTAGTGTCACAGAACTGTACACTAAAATGGTTAAAATGGTAAATTTTAGGATATGTATATTTTAATACAGTAAAAAAAAAAACTACTGAATTCAATCTTCAACTTGCAATCTATATTAATATTTTATATGTATGTAGGAAACAAGAGATTCTAGCATCCAGATGAAAAGGCCAAAATGAAAAATTATTCATTAGATTCAGCACTTAAAGAATCCTTTTTAAGTTGGGAAAACAAAACAAAATATTGTAGAATCATAAAAATTATCTAAGTTTATTAATTTCAGCATATTTTTTGTGTTTTGTTCCTGCTGATAAAAAGCATGAATGAGTAATATTATTGTGGAACGAAGCATTCTTGTATTCTGCTGCCAAAGAAAATCCAAAATAAATAGTATGGACTAGGAGAGATGATATCAATGTATAAAACTTTCTGAAACTGGAAGAAAAGTCAGACAACTGTGTTATTAATTTGGTGGGCATGAGGCTGTCACAATCAGGAGTTTCTAAATATAACCTTCTATCTGTAGTCCTTCTGTGATACAATCCCTTCCTTTTTTGGATAAACTTATAATTGAAAGCCAAGAGGTTATACCCCAAATGACATGATTAACTATACATTTACTTATAAAAACAATAATGAAATTTCTAACATTATCCTCTTGTTATAAAACTGTTAAACTGCTTTCAATATTAGATGACAAAATTTGTCTTAAGTAGGGTGTCATGTTGGAAGTAATAAACATATTAAAATGTTCTTGGGCAATTAGTATTTGAGTTGTTGGATAATATTTGAAGCAGTAATTACCTCTTTGAATTACTAGACTCAAATTCCATAATAAGTTTTCATTATTTACACTTCAATTTTAATTCCCACTTTTATGTTGGGTTTGTTTCACAGTGAAAGAGTGCCACCGTTTATCTAGGACCTACTTTGCCTAGGCACTGTGCTAGGCACTTACATTATGTTCTTTAGTTATATAGATAGTTATTGGATAATAATTATTATAGATAGTAATTGGAAAATCTGGATTTCAGTCTTTATTATCTGACCACTCATAAAACCCATATTCTTTCTGTTATACTATGCCACCTTTTATGAAATGCCTAATATATTTCAATCATTGTCATAAATACACTTTCAGCAAGTGCTAAACAAAACTTTTCAAAGCCTAGTACAGGATGTGATTTCTGCTTTTAACATTAAACATTCTAATTATGTAGTTGCTGCTTCTGCTCATGTTTATTTTTTACCCATCCTCTCACTGCAGATGTGAGAAATCTTATTGAAAATCATAATAATAAGCACCATTAAGATAATTTGGAAGAAGACATCTAAAAATTGTAACTCAAGGTATGAGGATTACTGAGTACTTTAAAACCTTAAATAGTTTAAAGTAAAAATGTCAAAGATCCATAGATCATATGGAATAGGTATTTTATAATAGCTGCATAAATGTTATCTAAAGTATCCATTTCTTTGTGGGTTTTTTTTTTCTTGGGAATTATTATTTTCTGTGATTTCATAGACTAGGTTTCATGCATGTTAAAGTATGCATACTTGATTTTTTTTCTTTTATTTACTGCTATGTGAGAACAAAATTAGTAGAATAGATTTAATTTTTATATAGTATATCTAATTGTTTATGAGGAAAATACAGAAAAGTAAAGCCTTAGAATGGTGTAAAACTTTTTAATCCAATTGTTTGAAATCATCTTGCTAAGGCCCTGATAAGCTGCCATTTTCATACTTGCTTAGAACAAACACATTTCTAGGGCATCCTGAACTCCCATGGTCCATCACATCCATCACATAGAGGACAATAGCACAGGCTGGGAAAATGAGCTTTGTTTTGATAAATGAACGTATCTACAGGGACATATGCAGATAAGCAGGTGTACTTGAAAATTGTCGCACTTGAGAATCTGCTATTTATTGACGTTTCCTTCTTGTTTTCCCTGTATTTAAAGGTTTTGTTAGATATGATATAGCATCATATGACCCCACTGATTTTAAATTTATGTTATTTTGGATGAAGATGGAGTTGGCCTTTTCTTCCATCAATCTTTCGTTCCTTTCCTTTTCTTTCTCTTCTTTCTTGTTAGTTTGTCCCTCTATTTACTTTTCTTCTTCTCTTTATTCATTCTTTCCTTTCCTAACTTTTTCATAGAGTGCATATTGTTTCCTAAGTGTTTCAAATTCTTTTATAATTATAATTACCAAGAGATCATTTACATGCCAATTAATATTCTAACAAAACACTTTTTATCTACATTTTACAAATTAAATTTAAAAATTTAAATGTAACAAATACATGGCTTGCCAAGATTAAATTATTTGTAACCTAAACATATGAAAACAAATATTCTTAAACATCCTATTATTTAGTTATTTTACTAATGAAAATTATTGTAAATTGCTTTTCTCTGTCACAATTGAGATTTTCCTGGATTCTAAACTATTGTACTTTTAACTCTTCAGTCATAACTATAATTGTAACTTCTGTTAATATAACTTTTATCAGAATTTCTAATCCTGAAACATTTTTGCATTACATTTTATTATTCAGCAAACATTTTCAAGCATCCAAATAAGGTCATACCAATGTTGTCTTAATTTTCTCTAACTAGAGCCACATGAAGAACAGTAGTGGTAATTTGGTTCAGATTTTGAACTTTAATTTTCATTCCATCTGATAACCTTTTTTCTGTTTTGAGGAAAACACCACAAAACTTTCTTACTCAAGCTCCCTCCGTACTGTGGTCCTTACTTTGTCATTCAACCATCAGAAAGTTGCAAAAGAGTCCTCCAGGGATGTGACATAGGGCTTTTGTTAGGCTTCTACTCAGTATTTTGGTTGAGGAACACTGGCTACTTTTTGCTTTAAAGAAAGTTGAAGGTAGATATTTTTTGAAGTTGATTAATTGATGTAACTATAAATCAATATTAGACTAATTGTTTCTCTCATCTGACTATCAGTGTCTTGAAAGTGGCTTGTCTCTTTGAGTTCATTGAATTTGTTTCCTGTCCATAGAATGGTCTTTTACTTTATGCCAAGTACTGTTTTAAGTACTAAGTAATCACACCACGTGTGAGATTGTTAAATTCATTCTCAGATGAAAAAACTCAGGATTATGCAGCTATTGTCCTAATCCGAGGTCTCACAGCAAGTAAGAGCTAGAGATGCTATCTGAATCCATGTCTAACTCTAAAGCCTGTTCACCCACCTTCGGTTATATACTTTAATAATTATTTATAAAAAGAAAATTTAGTTTTAATATATTCAATTAAATTAACTCTCTACTTTTTTGTAATATTGTATTAATAGATACCTATATAGATGTACATATACGCAGATGTACATACATACACATACACACCTATATGTATAAATTTTTCTGAAATGTTGAGTAACAAAAGAAAAAAAAACTCAGGTCATTTTACTTAAAGTGCAGACTGTTGCTTGCTGCTAGCAATGATTATTGTAGAATATTAAATAATAATTCATTCAACTGGAATTATCCCAATAATGATAGAGTTGCTGAAGGAAAGTCCATTGCATTTCCTAGAGCCCACAAGAAAATATTCACATGAGTGACTCAGTTGTAATCAAGCATCAATTTATCTATTAAATCCTTTTACATGGTCAGGATCTTGTAATTGCATCTTTTCTCCTGCAAGATATTTTTATCGAGACTAGAAGTTATACAGGAAGATTCCGGAAAATTCAATCAATGGTATATTAGCATTGTGACTATGACTGAAGCAATTATTCAGTTGACTGTGGAATGATTTGTTCTTCATATATTTAATAGTAACAGCAATGATAAAAGCTACCATTTATGAAGGGCTTCCTATGTTCCAGGCACTTTCTCAGAGCTTCTTCTTGGAAGAGCTCAAGTAGAAAATTGATTAGCTCAACCTTCTTGGTAAGTATTCTTATCTTCTGTTTGGTAAGTATACTTACCAAACAGTAAGTATACTTCCTGTTTGGTAAGTATTCTTATCTTCTGTTTTACAGAGAATTTAGTGAGTAAACCAAAGTCCCACAGATAGGAAAGAAGAGGAATTTTCTATACACATGGATAGAATAAACAAAATGAATCTATTCCCAGCAGTTTAAAAAAACACTATTTTCATGATACTATTTCAGTTTCATTTATTTCACTCATCCCTTTAATAAATAAAATATTATTGCTAGATGCTAGAAAACTAGGTACTAAGGACACATAAACAAAATAGAAAGAAAATTGCTACTCTCATGAACTTAATATTCTGAGAATAGAAATAGACACTATAAAAATAAGTATATAGTATGTCAGGTGGTGATAAATGCTATGAAGAAACCCGTGTTGAGTAAAAATATAAGAAAATACACTTGGACGTTGTCTTTCATGTAAGAAGGTCAGGAAAGGAAGTGAGGGAGGTGCTCTGTAACAAGGTGAATGGAGCCGAGAACTGAAGGAGGTGAAAGAGAGGCCATGGAGAGATCTAGGGAATAAATAATACACACAGGAGAGCAGAGCTCATCCAGTCCTGAAGTGGGATCATATTTTATATATTTGAAGAGTAGCAAGGAGGCCTGCAAAGGAGGAGGAGTTTGTAAGAGACTACGCAAGTCAGGATTGAGTCAGTGACCATCTGTGTGGATGCATAGGCCATCAAATCAGTAGGTCATTAAGACTGAATTTTACTCTGAATGGCATGTAAGGCCCAGGATCACTTTGATCAGATGAATGTTTTACTTGACTTCTGTTTTAACTATATTACTCTGTTTTGTGGAGAAAGGAGTGTAGAGGAACAATGGTGTAAACAGGTATAAGTTAGGCTATTTCACTAGTCCAGGCAAGCAATAACAATGGGCTTGGCCCAAGGTGATATTAGAGGAGGTAGGTAGAAATTTACAGGTGTAAACTTCCCTCTTAACATTGATTTTGCTGCATTCCAGAAGTTTTAGTATGTTGTGTTTCTGTTTACATGTGTCTCAAGATTTTTTAAATTTCTGTTTTGATTTCATTTTGAACCCATTTGTTTTTCAGAAATATGTTGTGTAATTTCCATTTTTTTTTAGTATAAATTTATTTATTTATTTTTGGCTGCATTGGGTCGTCATTGCTGTATGCAGGTTTTCTCTAGTTGCGGCGAGCAGGGGCTACTCTTTGTTGTGGTGCATGGGCTTCTCATTGTGGTGCCTTCTCTTGTTGTGAAGCACTGGCTCTAGCCACGTGGGCTTCAGTAGTTGTGGCATACAGGCTCAGTAGTTGTGGTATGTGGGCTCTAGAGCACAGGCTTAGTAGTTGTGGCACACAGGCTTAGTTGCTCCGTGGCATGTGGGATTTTCCCAGACCAGGGATCAAACCCATGTCCCCTGCATAGGCAGGCAAATTGTTAACCACTGCACCACCAGGGAAGCCCAACTTCCATTTATTGTTAATTTTCCAGTTTTCCTCCTGTTATTGATTCTAGTTTTACAATATTGTTGTCAGAAAAAAAAATACTTGCTATGATTTCAATCATTCTAGATTTATTAAGACTAGTTTAATGGCTTAATATATGATTTATCCTACAGAATGTACCACATGTGCTTGAGAAGAATGTATATTCTGCTACTATTGGGTATAATGTTCTGTTTAAGTCTGTTAGGATGATTTGCTCTAAAGTGCAGTTCAAGTCCAATGTTTCCTTGTTGATTGTCTCTGGATATTCTATCCATTGTTGAAAGTAAGGTATTGAAGTTTCCTACTATTATTGTATAGTTGTCTACTTCTCACTTCAGATTTTAGTATTTGCGTAGTACATTTAGGTGCTCCAGTGTTGAGTGCGTATATATTTATGATTGTTATATCTTCTTGATAAATTGACCCCTTTATAATTATATAATGACCTCTTTGTCACCCTTATGGTTTTTGACTTAAAATCTATTTTGTGTGTTATAAATGTAGCCCCCTCTGTTCTCTTTTGTTTGCCATTTGCATGGAATATATTTCCCTCCTTTCACTACTGTTTATATGTGTCCTTAAAGCTGAAGTGATTCTCTTGTATGTAGAATATATTTGGGTTTTATTTTAACATCCATTCCATCACTTTATGTCTTGACTGGAGAATTTAATATATTTACAATTAAGGTAATTATTGAGAGATTAGAACTTACAACTGCCATTTTTTAAATTGTTGTCTGGTTGTATTGTGTTCCCTTTCTTCCTCTTTTGCTGCCTTTCTTTGTGATTTGATGATTTTCTCTAGTGATATGTTTTTTTCCTTTCTTTTTATCTTTTTTTTGTGTTTATTATAAGTTTTGCTTTGTGGTTACCATGAGCCTTATATAGAACACCTTATGATTATAATAATCTACTTTAAGCTGGTAGCAACTTAACTTCAATTGCATTAAAAAACTCTACTCTTTTACTACCTGTCTCACATTTTATGTCACAATTTACATTTTTTTATATTGTTGTATTATAAACAAAGTATTGTAACTATAGTTATTTTTAATATGCTTGCCTTTTAACCTTTAGACTAGAGTTAAAATGATTTATGCAACACCTTTACATTACTAAAGTGTTCTGAATTTGACTATGTACTTACCTTTACCAGCGAATTTTATACTTTAATACGTTCTCATGTTACTAATTAGCATACTTTCATTTCATCTTGGAGAACTCCCTTTAGTATTTCCTGTGAGGCAGGCCTAGTGGAGTTGAACCCCCTCAACTTTAATTTGGAAACTCTTCATCTCTCCTTCATATCTGAAGGACAGCTTTACCGAATTGGAGAGGTAACTGGAATATAATATGAAAGAAAGAGAAGTTTTAAAAATTAATTTATTTATGTTTACCATAAGCTATTTCAGTATGTATATATGATGATGGGAATGATCCAAGTCATGTATACAGAAACAAACAAACAAAATGCCAGTTTGGTATGAACTAGAGAGGGTAGTATCCAGGCAGAACTTGAGAGGTTAACCTTACCTAGAAGGAAGGACAGTATATCCCTTAAAGCAGGAAAATTTAAAAAAGCATATGTAGGTAGAGATACAGGTAAGTTGATAGATTTGATCTGTAAAATCTCTAATGATTGGTTCCATTTTCTCAGTGAAATCAGAGGAAAGATCATTAACTAAAAGTATGTATGTCTGTGTGTGGATGGGGAAGGGTATCTGGAAATTTTACTAGAATGAAAAATATATGAAATAGGCCCTGCGAAATTGAACTGACTAATAAAATGATTATTGGGCAGCACTAAGGGCCCATCTGAAGTTAAAAGTCAAAAATTTAAAATAAGATTAATCATCAAAGTTGGATATTCTTTTTAATCATAATTGGAGGTACAGATATAGGTTCAGAATAGAACATGAATTGGGTTTAACCAGGTGTTAATCCAAGTATGGCTTTGCCCAGGGAGTACTCCAGAGTGGGGGGGGGTGGGATCACAGAAACCAAGAATGTCCCTTAAGGAATGACTATCATGAAGTACAATGGAATATAAGCTGAGTTAGAGGGGATGGAGATCCTGAAACAGAGAAGGAAAAATGAAAATTTAAAGCTTAGCGGTCAATAGCTTAGAAGTACTGATGAGGTAAAATCATTTTAAACAGGTGTTTTATATATGGTAAAAGGTTACTTGTTGGCTTTTAGTTCAACCTTAGAAAATATGTCTTCCAGTTACCTAGAGAATTTCTTTTTTCTAATGTATGTAAATCAAATTGATTTCAGTGATTGCTCTTAAATACTGATTTTTGCCTGCAGCATAAATCCTATTTCTATGTGATTTTTTTAGTGAATAGGGATACTTAGGTTGTATGTGAAGACCCAGTAACTTTTAAAATTAGGTAACATGGAACTTATTGTAATTATTTGCAATAGTGTTGAGTAGTATATTCAAAATTTATGTGGCAGAAACTTTTAGCTTGAATGAATTAAAGCTTTTGGTTTTGAAAACCTGTCTGTTTCTTAATATAATCAGATATGTGAGTCTCTATAAACTTTCTTTGCTTTCAAAGGCAAACATAACTAATAATTTCTCTAAAGGTCTCGAATCATTCCAACATCTGTTCTTGGTTTACTATAAAAACCATGTCTCTGATCTCATGTGTTGAACTACTGTATGTTTGCCACTGTCTATTTCCTGTGAAAAAATACATTGAACAATAATAGCTTTTGTTCCTAACGCTCCAACCACTAAAACAGCTGAACAAATAATATCCATGCTTTCATTTGGAATAATTTATTCCATGTACATGTTTATGCAGAGTCATTTGGCTTATTGGATGTTTCATCATTTAAAAATCAAATCTCAGAATTTTAGACTACTGAAAACTCTTGTCTAATAGTTTCCTCATGCTTATAGTAATTCTCTTAACAGCATTTCCTTCCTAATTCATCATCTTATTTTGTGTATAGTTTGGTTTTTATGAGTAGAAGTGGTTAAAAATCCCCGTTATTAACAAAGTTAGTGAAAATTTCCATTCAAGGCCACACATTTTGCAAATAACATTAAAAGATTAAATAATTTTGCATTTTAACCTTAAAAGAACTCTATTTGCTCTTTTGTTACCTAAAGAAATAATAACTATAGATTTGTAATGATATAAATTTTAATACATTTGTCTTAGCTCAACACACTCCAGATGACTTAATGATAGGCTGAGCAACACAGAGCAAGCCTAACTTCCATTCCACTAAGTATCTTATTACAGAAACATTACTAGTCCAGACATGGAATAAGTCATGCACTGATTAAATAAGACAAATAAAAACACCATTTAAAAGGAAGGAAAATAAGTTACTTAAAAATCAGTCTTAAATCTTTGGCAGTGGCAACAGTTTGGAATATTTTTTAAGCATACAAAACTCTTCTATTTTTAAACATTTAGGAATTATAGTTTCGAATTTGGTCACCACCACATCCCACTGAAAACCAAAAACTGCAGTCATTCAACTATCCAGTTGACCCACTGTCTAATAACAGACTATCTAGAAAGCTCAGGGCATCTGTTTTCAATTTAAATTCGGACCTTACAACCTAAGAGTAAAGTGATATGAGTAAAGTGATAAACCTGTGAGTAAACTGTCAACTTTAAGGTTTGAATTTGTATACCAGCATTTGAGAGGTTAACACTTCATCACAATTCAGCTACTTTAAGGAATAACCTGTTTCTTGGTAGTAGTATATCTTAATTCAGGAAATAATGAAATTATGGCTGCATGAGTTTGCTAGTGTTGCTGTAACAAAGTGCCACAAACTGAGTGGCTCAGAACAACACAAATTTATTATCTCACCGTACTGGAAACCAAAAGTCTAAAAGTCAAGGTGTTGACTGGGCCATCCTCCATCTGGAAGTGGTAGGGAAGAATCTGTTCTAGGCCTCTCTCCTAACTTCTGGTAGTTATCTGGATTGTGACAACATAATTTCAATTTTCACATGACGTTCTCCTTTTGTACATATCTCTCACTGTGTCCAAAATTTCCCCTTTTTATAATAACACCAGTCATATTAGATTAGGGCTAACCTTAATGGCCTCATTTTAACTTAATTACCTCTGTAAAGACTCTCCAAAAAAAGTCACATAATGAGGTACTAGGATTTAGGACTCCAACATATCCTTTTCGGGGGACATAATTTAATGCATAAAAATGGCTTTTTATTTTGGCAGCTAGTTTTGTCATAGGTATGACCTAGATACACTTTACAACTCAATTGTTTTCTCAACAATGTTACACTCAAAAATTTATATGCTATATATTTATCATTAGTAATTTAATAGTCAATCACTGTTACTTAAAATTGTATACAAAAGTATTACAATTATAATATGTTTTTGAGAAATAATTTAGTATCTATTTCACAAATCTAGATCAGCTTACCTTTGGAGCTATCACTGGATATCTCACTCTTCCTTCATCCTTGAGATATAGAGAGAATGTTTCCTTCAACTTACCATGAATCTCTGTTTGTGCCCACTATTCTTCCTTAGTGGTGAGCATGGCTCCAGTTATTTCTGGCAGCATGACATCAAAACTCTTGTAACTCCATACAGGCAATTTCTGACGGCTTCTCTATTAGTTCACAGTTAATTTAATTTTCTTTATGACTTGTCAATAGACTACATAAGAAAGGATCTCAAATATTCAGCATAGATTCATAATGTCACTGTCTCCTTCCCACTAGTTTTGCTACAATCAGAAGTTGATTTTATAGATGCATTACTACCTCATTGCAAGAAAAACCTTTACAGCAAACAGGACTAATTTATAGATTATATTCAATTAATTTTAAAATGTTTACTTGTTACCAATATCTTTGAAATCCATCTAATTGTTAATTCCATTCAGGCACAGCTTCCTGCTAATCAATGGTTTCCTTTCTATGTTCCTTTACAAGAATAAATCTTTGGAGAAAAAAACTGAAAAGAACTAAGTAGGATTTAAGACCTCAAGCCTGCAGTAAGATAGTTTCTATATTTATAGAGTTGGGTAGTTGCAAGAACCCCTAAGACATTCTGGTTTTGTATCAACATCTGACATGGTGTGAAAGCTCCTCATATTATAAACACAAATGGAATATGCTGCATGTTACATTTTCTGAACCACACTAAAGACTAAACTAATGGTAACTACAACTTATGTTGTATAAATTGTGTTAAGTTTGTTTATGTGCTTTATACTTTTAATTCTTATCAACTAATAGGTAGAAATTTGAATCCTAATTTTACAGATGAAGGAACATGGACCTGATGTCATTAAATATTTGTTGAAGGAATACATAGGTAAGAAATGTGGAGAAAAGATTTTGAAGCCAGATCTGCTCACTCTAACCAATTCCCATGCTGCCTTGAAAGTAGAACTTTCCAACAGTTGAACTTGCTTAGTAGTATAAGATTCTGCCTCAGGATGTAGTAATTAATATGTTCCAGATTCACTAGAAACACAAAACAAAACAAAATAAAATAGAATAAACCAAATATATATATATATATATATATATATATATATATATATATATATATATATATATATATAATAAGGTCTCTTGTGGTCTTCTGCTGGAGATATCATGACGCTGTACAATGTAAGAGAATGAAATTTAAAAATTTTTGCTAATGCACTTGGATATTTACTTTTCTTTTTCATCCTATTTATTTCTATTTTATTCTGGTCTAGCTTATCTAATTTTTAAAAATTCTGGTCACAATTCATTAAATGTGTTTCAAAAATCACTAATGGGTGAAAAATTTGAAAATCATGCAATTAAGTGATATTTCCCTCTGAGAACATTTGATTTTTGTGACACACACATGGACACACATACACACATTGTTTGTACTTTTGGACTGGGAACACTGATGTTCACCTGGTAATCCATTAGCCAGTGATGCATGTTTGCTATTGTGTCTCGGGTCCTTATTTCTGCATCTTAATTCAAAATGGTCTGGGATGATGAGGTTAGAACTGTTTTCCTGGTATGCAAGCTCCCTTTCATGGGCATGGGGGATTCCAAGTTCTAGCTAGAGTCTTCAGAAGCATATGATGGGGGAACTGAATTCAGTTTCTCTAATTTCCTGTCTTATACATAGTTAATTAATTCATTCATTAAATATTAATTGAACACTTAGTACATGCAAGGTGCTGTGTTAGGCACTGAAATTTCATCAGGAAATTAATGCAGACATGAACTCTTCTCTCACTGAGATTATAATCTAGGTTTATAATCTTTCACACATAATCACACAAAGATATAGAATTGCAACTTTTTGTGACATACTTCAAAGAGATTTTCTTGCTTAGAAAATCCCTCTTCCTATTGCTTACCCCCTCTCCCCCTCCTTTCCCAGTAAATATAGGGAATAAAACAATGTTTAGTAGGTCAATCTAGAAATGTCACCAAAAGTAGCTCTCTGAAAAAAATGTGTCCTACCCCCTGCCTCAGCCCTGTCACATACAAATAGCATATTATACTGTCATTGGGGGCGGGGGGTGAAGGAGGAAAGAAAGAAGGAAAGGTAACTGACTGTCTCAATTCCTGACAATTGATTTCCAAATGCAGGTTTGGAATACAGTTCATTTGAATTTGAAGGTTTCCTGCAAAGCAGTTTTGCAAAGCCTAATAACAGCGACCAAATTTTCAGCAAATTTGATTTATTTCATACATTGATTTTGTCATAAAAAGCCAGACATCTGCAGCTTTACTTTTCCTGAGGCAGGTAGGATGATGTAGATTCACAGGACAAAACAGATTTGCTACTTTTGTTCTTTTCTTTGAACTGATTATTTCCTATTAAAATAGATTCTCCTCTGAGTTTCAGTCAGCCTTCCAGTCAGGGATGGTTTTCCTGAAGAGTATTGGCAGGAAGCTCTGACTCTGATTTGGATTTTGAGATTTAGTGTCAGGTTGAGTTAAGGAGTTGATTAAATTATTTCATTTCATTTCTAAGGCACCATTTTTAAATGTCAAATCATTGTTAGATGCTAAACCTTTCACTGTATTTTAAAAGTGTAGTTCATCTTACTTTTAAAGATAAAAATACTCCCCAAAATATTGGATCAACAGAGCCTAAATGATGGACATTTATGCAGTTACCTTCAGTTGTCTGAAAACTGAAACCTACATTATACCTGTTGTTTGAAATCTTCCAACCTTCATATGTGGTTACTAGTATCTTTCTCAGTGAGTGCCATACATAGCCCTCTAGTGATTCTGATTTCCACTGGTAAATTCTCAGAAAGAATCCTTATAATGAACAACACATTTAGTCTTAGAGGCATAGATTTTTTTTAAGTTAAAAATTAGCCAATCACAGTTAGTAAATTACTCTCTATACAACACTTTGCCTAAACTTACATATAATTTAATGTAAACTTTATGTTATGTTAATGTATTTCTAATTGGGCAATAGTTTGGCTACATGGTTTCTTTCTTTTTTTTTTTTTCATCAAATGTCTTTCAAATGATAGATTGAAAAATAGAAGACTGAGTAAGGGCTTATGCAAGATGTTTGATTAAACATTTACATAAGAATAATATAGAAGCACCAACGGCAAACAGATGAAGCATTATATTGGACTTTTCATAACAAGAGTGTATAATATTAAACTATGTATCAGTTCTTCTTCGCTTAGTGTTAATCTTATATGAACATAATATAGGGTAAGGTTTTAGAGCTAAAAGCTTAGGCTTTGGGGATAACCAGACTCTGTTTCCTCACACTAGTTACATGTCCTTGGGCACATTATTCAACTTCTCTAAGCCCAGATTTCTCCACTTACAAAATCTAGATAATATGGCAAGAATTGAAAATGGCACTAAATTAAATATTTTATTTAGGGTGCCTTGTAGTAATCAACAAATAGTAGTTCTTTTCCATGCTTCCCTAGATCATTCATAACTCACTTCTCAATTTAATCCAAATATAGAGGGCCTGGAAAAGCATTTTCAGTAGTACTAATGATCACTGCCCATCCTTCAAGTTCTATGAGTTGTGAAAATAGAATTCTTTTCCAATTTTTATTTTTGCTAGTGCTTGAACCCAAAGAGCTCTAAATATCTAATAGGTGTCTTATTATTGAAGCCACCTCCATCTCCCCAGTGCCCAGTGCTACCCAGCACCCTCCAGGAATGATGTATTGCTTGAGCTTGTATTTCAGCAAGTTCTTATAACATTTTTCTGACTGCCCTGCTTCCTTTGGCTTCAGCTCGCTCTCCAAATCTTGTTAGGTATTCTTCTGTCATCAATTTTCTTCATAAATCTAGCTCAGTGGACCTATTTTATATCAAGTAATGTTTAAACACTAGTAGAGTGATTGTGTTATAAGATTCATTAATCTTACCATTTGATATTAATAAATACCTCTAGGGTATTAGTTTTTGTTTGGTAGTTTGTTTTTTTTTTCCTTGAAAGAGTTAGCACCATCCTGGATTTGGGTATCTATAGAGTCCAGTTTGACTATCCAGTGGTGGTGAAGAAAGAAAATTGGACACTAAAGATTTTGGTTCATTGGATGAAATGTTTATTGAAAATTCTTTAAAAATCTAAATGACATTCCTGGTAGGTCAAACACTTAATTAGCAAAGAGAATTGATTGATGTTACTTTTGTAAAGTGTTAGTTTGGCACAGAGAATAAGAAATCATTGACCCTCATCATACTTTCAATATCTAAGTTACTTGCTTGTCTTCCTGATTTTCTTCGTCCAACAGGGCCTCATTCAGACTTCCTGTTGAGATTGCAAAATTTGTTTACTGTATTTACTCCCTTACTATTTACAAAATGTCAAATTGTGGAGGGTTTTATTATATGTTCTTTTCAACAATTATGCTAGGGATCACAATAACCTCCATGTATGTAATTACATTGTTTAAGGCAAAGTAAACTATTTAACAATTATAGACATAAAAGACACAGTAAATGTTTTAAATTGCAGAAATATTCATGAACCAAAATCCAGTAATCTAATTTATGAAATTTTTATTTTTGGGAAACACTAAAAATTAATAAATATTTTGCTCAAAATTTATTGCAGCATTATTTTTACTGATGACAAGTTGAAACCAATCAAGATGATGCATGCATATAAAATTGGAGAAAATAATAGAAAAATTTTAAAAGTCTGATTTTTCTGTGTGGTTATATTTTCTTTTTCATTCTCTATTTTATTTGATATTATCCAAAAATTTTTTTAAGGTAAAGCTTGTGTGTGTGTGTTTGTGTGTGTGTGTGTGTGTGCTGGAGAGAGAGAGGCTCCTACATCAATTTTTCTGGAAATCAATACTTACTTCCAACACAAATTCAACAGTGCCATCATTTATATATATAGTAACTAAAATTTAGTTCTAAAAATAAGCCCTGATATTTAAATGTTTATCTTTGTTAAGTTTTATTTTCAAATACCATACATCTCTGAAAATAGTGAAAGTTAGAACTGACCAAAATGATTAAGTAAGTTTAAATTTGTCCTCATGATAGAATTCAGCAAATATACCCTCAAAGTAATGGAATACACTTGACTCTCCTCAGGACTGATTACGTCTTCATCATGTACCTACACAATGTAAACATTATGGAGACTGTAATGATATAAAATGTCCAAGCATTCCACAACAATAACAAAGCAACTGATATGTTACTTTTCTATAAAATCTTAAATTGTCATAGCAATATTAATACCTATGAAATTTGAATAGAAAAGTAAAATTTACTAAAACTGCAGTTGTCTCCTTTTACTGGCAGATCATTACTATCTACTACTACTACTATCTACTACTGTTACTGTAGTAAAGTAATAACTTTCTTTAAAAAATACAATTTATTTTCCTTGGCTGTTGTTTGAAATAAGCTTTACTGAAATTCTGTGCAATTATATTCCTTGCCACATTGAGAAATATACATTTTTGAGGCAGTTAGCAAAATTGAGAAATTGAACCCAAGGTTTTGCATTTTCACTGCTTAATGGGAAAATTTTGTCATTTTTGAACTCAGTTTGATATAAACAAATGCAACTCCTTATTTGCACCACTGAGATTCTTACAATATAAATATAATTACACTAAAATTAAAAGAAAAAACACAATCTTTTGCTCATGGGCATTGGCTGTCTATGAATATTACTTTAAATGAGTGGGCCATTATCTGCAACATTAATTATTTTAATACTGAGATTTTCTTCATAAATTATATGTTTGTAATAGAATATCTCTGACAGAGCATCAATCTTTCTATTTTTCCTTTTTTACAAATTAAAACCATAATCTGTACAGAGACCAGATTCTACCCAAAGAGCAAAATCCTGCTTTAGGTTCAGAACATATAATTGAGATGAAACGGTATCTGGATTAGTATTAACAATGGATAGCAGAAGTCCATAAGTTAGCAATAATTATGTTTCCTTTGGATGACCTTAAGGCATGGTTTGATAATGCAAAGTTAGAAAAGAAAATCTCATTCAACTAACTGTAAGCACTTTTGTAAACTCAGAGAGCCAAAATTTTGAAAATTGCCCTAGAATGCCCTATTTTTCTTACCAGTGTAATGGATAAATCAGTATATTACCTAAATCATTGAGAACTTGGTATTTTCTGATAATAATATGGATGGTGACTATAACCTCAGCTGACATATAAGGAACTGAAGCTTTGAGGAAATAAATAACATATTCAAGATCACTCTTAATAAATGATAGCACCAGTCAGATTGGATTCCAGTTATATCTGACTCCAGAACCAATGCTTTGTGTGATAATGTTGTTGTAGAGCAGAACAATATATATCTAGGAGTCTAAACATGCAAAATAGCTCAACAATAGATTAATTCAGAAGCTGAGTTTTAAATGGCTAATCAATATTTTAAAAAAACATATCATTGTAATGTACAAATAATAAATAGTGTATCATGAAGGAATGACTACATGATGCAGATCAAGGAGATGGTGGTGTTGAACAAGTACAAACCACAAGATGGAGAAGACAAGGGTTGCACTGCAAATGGCAGATTAAAATACATTTACTCGTTGTTATTTTGAGTTGTGAAAAAATCTCAAATATAATGGAAGGAATTAATAGCATGAAGGATATTTACTACTGAGCAGAAGATACTGTGGATTTGCAGACTGAGGGGACAATTTGCAAAGGAACGATATCACAAGGCACTCAAATGACTCCAATGGTCAGATTCAGAAGAGCTTTGACATCTTTATTTTCCTCATAATAAGTCACTTTAATATCCTCCTATCTACTGGTCAAAAAGATTCTCAGATATTAAAAATGACTCACTTTTTTATGATTATAAAGCCTTTTCTGACATTTTTAAGGAGATAAGAATGAGTTGCAAACTGATTTTCTGTGACAGAATCCACAAGTGTGCTGATTAAATTTAAATAATATATAAGTTTAAAAAACTTATATTTTCCTATTTCCTATTTTGATTGATATAATATGCTTTCTGAAGTCATCAAATATTTTATAAAATATTTAGAGACTTTTAAATATTTTATACATTATATATTTACATTAAATATATATTTCATATTTAGTTTAAATCAAATGTGTTTAGTTTTTTATCATACCTAATGGCCCAGTATGCTAAAATGCCTTTTCCTTTCTGGTATTACAATATTCAAACATAAATATTATTAATCCAGGACAGGTCAGTGCCTAGCCAATTCAGAGACATGGTCTATTGTGCATCTTTCTGCTATTAGTCAGTGATGGTTATTTGTATAAAAGAGTTCTGTTTTCTAGCCTTTTTTACCTACTTGAGACAAAGTGTGCAGCAGAGGGCTGCACATAAACCAGGCTAAATCAGAAGTGTTCGATTCATTTAGTTTCCCTACTGATCAGCTTTACACTTAAGTGACTAGGTAAGAAGACCACATCCATTCAAAAAGGCTGTCTCTTGGTGATGGTGGTAGTCAACCTACCATTGGAAGACAATAAGCAGGAGATGAAAATAAGTTTTGTCTTTTTAGGGTGGAGATTACAGGTAACATATTTTTTTCTTTTCATAATGTTTTCTTTAATATTAGTATTACATTGTTTTTGTAATTAAGATTCAATATACTCTGCATCCCTGCCATCACGCTGCCAGATTCCCTACAAGCTCCCAGCATCTGTTTTATTCTGAATCCATTGTTAACCCTGAAACTCAAGATCTCTGCAAGCAGGGCTCTTTTATGCCAATGACCACTCACTCTACATTGCTCATATTTGAAAAGCACCAATAAGATTTGACTGACCAAGAATATCTCTTCCAGCTCTTTCAAATTTTTAAGGCTGATTCAAATAGTATTTCCTGGGAGAATTACATATCAATCAACACATATTTAGTACATATTCTAAGCAAGACCTATGTAAATATTGTAACTCATTAACAGTATCACAGTCTATAAATTAGGCAGCTATCACAAGATAAGGGCAAGGTCAGGAGGTAATGGGGCATAGGACATTAATCAGAAATATAGCCCTCCATGAGAATAGGACAGGCCAAGTTGTTCAGGATGGAGTGGAGTTCTGAGTAATGTGGATAACTTTTGGACAACTGTGGAGGAAAACAAAGAAAAGTTTGCCTGTGATACTATGTTGACAATAATAACAGCTGCATTACATGGAGTTTTGGCTACAAGCTGAATCTGCTTCTGCCAGGCACATTATTTTATAGACATAATTTTTAATTTTCACAAGTAAGGATACATATCTTCATTTTATAAATGAGGACACCAAGATGTAGAGACTGTAAGTGTTACTTAAAGCCACATAGCTAATAAATGGTTCAGCCAGGATCTGTCTGAATGCCCCCTACTGGCTGGTACTTATTATTCATTTGTTCATTATCACAAGTTGAAATTTTCATGGAGATTTTCTTCGTAGGTGATTTTTTTTTTAATTCCTTTAGGTAATAATTAGGTCAAGCCTCTATCTATGGGCCCTAGTGATTCCAACCCTGGAAAATCAGTTAAGCTCTGAAGTCATAATTCCTATGTTAAAGCATTTCATTGCTCATCACTTACCCCTGCCTCATTATTTTTCCATTATATCCAAGAGGGAAATTCAACTAACAAATATGATCCAAATTACTGAAACCCCATGCCCTGAATATATGCCTTTACTCTTTTATTGTGAAGTTGAGATAATTCATTTTCTAATTCTATCCTTTCCATGTTCCATTTCTCACATCCATGCATTCCTTATGATATTTTTAAAGTATAAGGAGAATAAAGAGAATGAAACATTGGAGGGAAAAAAAGTAACCTGTTATTCCTCCTTAGTATATATTGTCCTTTTTTCTTTCCTTTCTCTTTTCTCATATGAATGGCTTTATTGGGAAAATCTCAACACATACTTTCCCTTCTTTCTTTCATTTTATCATGTTTCTTTCTCCAAAATCCCATATAATTTAAATACTACCTAACTTTCTCACTTAGCTTTCCAGAAGTTTACCAGCCTGAAGGCCCAAGAAGAAGTCCCATGTGAGATCATGAAAAAATATTTACATGTGAAAACATATGTGATTTATAAATCATTAATACATATGAATTTAGTAGTAAGAATTCTTACTAATACAGATATCTGGGGAACACAGGACCTCTAGTTGCTGCATAGCTATTTCCCAATAGATTTTATGTAGAGTAGGAATTCTTCCTTGCCCTGTCAGGTCATATCACCTACACAGACTACTTGGCAGTGAATGATATGTGAGCTTGGCTGTGTTAATGGGAGAAAAACATTCCTGGTTCTCATTCAAGATCATAGAGTTATGTCATTAAAAAATACTATCTTCCCTCTCTGTAATACCAAAAAGCAGAGTATGATCACATTTTATGAAAAAATATTCAAAAAATTAAGAAACTCCCCTTTCATAACATTTAAGACTGAATGATTATTCAAAATACCACACTTTTTCAGTATTTTGTAAATAAGGACACTCACCAAGTAAAATCTATTTGGCAAATTTTTCTTAGGAGGTAAATATAATCCCTTCATGATTATTAAAACCATGGCATTATTAATGTTTTTGATAGCACAGACCTAAATGAACACATAGATGAACCCATTATTTTAAATAGCAGTATATTCAATTCTTAAGCAATTAACAATAGTTCATTTAAAAAGGATGCCTTTAAGAACAATATTTTTAAGCATCTCCCTTTTCTTTTTTCTTTCTTTTGAAAAAGAGATTCACTTTGATAAGCTGTTTAAACATATTATGCATTATTAAAACTTAACATTATATGCTTGACAGGTAGCATATAGTTTTCTCTAGGGCTTTATTGCAGTCTGTGAAACTCATTAGTTGTGATTTCATTGCCAGTGGCAAAACACAGAATGTTCTATAAATTAAAACATTTGGCGATGGCTATGGGAAATTCTCCATGATAAACAGGGGTTGGGAATGGGAGTGGGAATCAAACCTCACTGTTTTCATCCAAAAAAGAAAAAAAAAAAGTCAGTGTGTGTTGAATTTGTGCTCCAAGTTTGTTTATCTCAGAGATTGAACACTCTAAACAATGTGGAAATTGCAGTAATTTTAGAACCAGTGTAGATAAATTTACAAGTTAAATCACAATGTTTACAAAAGAATATATAGAGCAGTACACCTTACTTGTACCAGATGCTCGTAATCTGGACAGTGGGCTATCAATTAAAGTGGACAATAACTTGGCCATTCTTCATGTTGACTCCATTTTGCCAGATTCTTTTTTTTTAGGTTAATGTTTTTTAACAGCATGCTATTTCCTGTTATCATCAACCTTTATTATCTCTTCAGTTTCCATTCTATATTTAATTCAATTATTTATTGGAATTGACAAATATATATTCCACCATTGACCCATGTATATCCAGCCAACAATGTGTCCTGAAGTAAATACGTTTCTGCCCATAATAGTATAGGTGGTTGATTTCATACTCATTTGTATGACATTAATATAAAATTCAACTTAAATACACATTTATATGACTTTAAACATATATAGATACCATTAATGTAACTCACAGCTTTACATAGGATAAAATGATCAAGATTATGTAAGTGCAAACAAATTACTACTAACACATAAATAACGGGGACACTTTCAAATGAATTACTGATACTTAATTAGTTAAACTTGTCAAATAATCACAGAATGATCACAGCAACTGTGATAAACTGATGAAATTTAATTTAATAGAGCATGTATAAATTTGCACTTGGTTGAAACATCTGCAAACTGGCAAACAGTTTTAGCGCATTGGGCTAGAGACATTTCTGTAATCACTGTTTCTGTATTCCTCGCTCCTCCACAACATGCAGCCTTCTTCTTTTTGTTTATCCCCTTCCTCTTTCCTGCCTTTTCTCTTCTTTTGCTTCTTTACTATCCCCCACCTCATCTTTATTACAGTTTTAAATATTGTATGTATAATCCATGTTACTCTACCATTAAATTGTGTGAGTCTAGAGCACTTACATATTTAAATGTATTTTTTGTAAGCCTAGAAATGTATATGCACCAATTTGTTTACCAAATTCTATATTAAACACATATAGTGTATATTTTTTGATAAAATAGTTGACAATGGATTGCCTTCAATTACATTATTCGTTTTTTCAGATTGTAAAAAATTCAAAGTGTTTGCTTGTTTCCTTACTTACTATAGAGTTAGTCCTCATGCAGTTCACATCCTCTGTGATCTCTTTCCAAACTAAAGCCATAAATATGCCTTCCTTGGCCTGAATTCACCTGCCAGAATCTATTTTAAAATCATAGTGTATTATATGTTGGAGAATATATACACCTACATATTCACTCCAACCAATCTTAAGCTTTTCTCTAGATATAGGAGGGGTGAAAACTAAAACAAAAAAAATTGGGTAATTCAGTAATTTGGTTTTGTTCATACATTGAGCTGCACTGTTTGAAATTGTGGGGTTAGGTAAGATAATAATTTTCAGTTTATGTCATGCTTGCTGTTTATAAAGAGCTTGAAAATATATTTACCTCACTAGACTGGAAAAATGAAGGCAGAACATATGTCTACTTATTTTTTACTCGTGTATTGCTAAATAATATTCTTTGCATAAAGCTTTTATAACACACATCAATTGTACAAAAGGATCATCAATTGTAAAAATAATTTTATTTAATCAGAAGTATTGTGGTGCTTTGGGGGAATCAGTAGATTCCTAATAAATCTATAAGAGTAAAACTATTGGAATAAATAAAGGAAAAATGAGGAGCAAAGTATAAGAGCATGGAAGAAACACCATGTGAAGAGACTGTAGATGACATTAAAGTTCATTAGTTCTAGCTTCCAAATGTTACAGATTAGACAACTAAACCTCAGAGAGGTTAAATATTTTCTTCCTTTTAACTAGCTGTCTATGACCTATTTAACTAATTTTTAAGCTAGTTGTGAGGGTCATGCTCAGAAGGATTTCATACAAACCACCTCAGTGGGCTTTCTACTGAAAGCTGCTATCAGCCAGAGTGTATACAGAAGGACTATAGTAAAGTGGAATAAACAATGAATTTAAATTGAAGACCTTAGGCTAACACTACCTTAGTCATTTCCTAACAAGTAACTCAGTTCTGCTAAGCTTCAGTTTCTACATCTATAAAATTAGAATTGTTCTATCTATCCTGGAATGTTAGAGCAGATACAGTCGTCAAATTATATCCTTCTAACCTCTCTACAGTGGCCTGTGGGGTCATAGATGATCTAGCTGCTATCCAATTCTCTAGTTTCATATTATACTACCTGAATTCAGCTTAACTGGTTCCCTTTATATTGCTTGCACATATCCAATTATTTTCTATCTAAGAACCTATAAACTTACATTTTTTCTCTGCTTAAATCTTGTTTTATTCTTGGTGCATAGTTGACTTCACGTCTGGGGTTAATTTCCTAGCTCTGTGCTTAAATTTTATCTCTTCAGAGGACCCTTCCTTTTCCACACTGCATGTGACCATTCTTCATCTTTCAACAAATACTGAGTGCCTGCTATGGACTGAATGTTTGCATCTCCTGAAAAATTCACTTGTAGAAGTCTTTAAGAGGTAATTAGGTCATGAGTATGGAGCCCCCATGATGGGATTAGTGGCTTTATTTTTTTTTAAATGAAGAAAAAAAGAAAGAGGAGAGAGCTAGTTCTCTCTCTCTCAGCCACTTGAGCATATAGTGAGAAGGTGGCTGTATACAAACCTAATAGCAGGTCCTCATCAAAGCACAGGATGTGCTGGCATCTTGGTTTTGAAACTTTCCAGCCTCCAGGACTGTGAGAGATAAATATTTGTTGTATTTTGTTATAGCAACTCAAGCTGACTAATCCAGTGCCCATGAACCTAGTCCTGGCCAGTTACTCTATATCACATCACTAAACTATTTTTCCATAGTACTTAAGATAAATTTTATTTATTTATTTATTTATTTATCTTTTTGTTTATTTATTTATTTATTTATCCTGTCAATCTGCAAGGTTTTAACCTTCAAGGATTTTTTTTTTTGGTCTTATTCATAGAAATATCCACAGGGCTAAGCCTCATGTCTGGCATATCATAAATGCTCAAGATATATATTGAATGAATAAATGATTTCACAAATACTTTTTGAGATGCATTTGTGTCAGTCATTGATAATTGCTAGGCACACATTTCTTGTCATCAAGATTGAAAGGAAACAAATATGTAAGAATTTATTCATTCAATAAATACGTTTTAAACACCAAACAAGTGTGTATGCTAGATGGCAGGAATACAGTTTTGAATAAACATAACTCCAGGCACATGGAACTGACATAAAGTAGAAAATAATTAAAAGTTATGCAAGTATACACTTAAAAATGGATAAGATGATAAATTGTATTTGATAAGTTTGAACCACATTTAAAAATAAAATAATAAAAATGTTATAAGGTTAGATAATTCTATTTGAGATATGTTCCATGAAGGAAAAGAACAGGGGTCTATGAAAATGCATAACGGGAGGACTTGAGCTGCTGTTGGGAAGAGGAAAGGTCAAGGAGAGTCTATTGAAGAGTAACTGTTGAATTGAGAAATAAAGAATACACAGTGATTGTCTAACTGAAGAGACACATGAGTCCTAGGCACATGTCATAACTTAAGTTCTTGAAATGAGGGCTGAGCAAAGGCCAAAGTAGCATTAGCAGAGACTGGAAGGTGAAAAGCAGCCTGAGAGGAGTCTGAAGGTGTCATTGGTGATGGGGTCCTATAGTGCTGCCATGGAGGAACTATGCAAAGGCAGTGCATTCAATTTTGAGAGCAGGACAATTTTCTGAAGGAAAACTTATCATGGTGAAACAGAGTAAGTAGAGTTCAGCAGCGTGAGTATGATGGTAGATGCAGAGATGGGGGAGTAGTGTGAGGCTCTTTGAGTTTATGCAAAGCTAGAGATACTTCTATTATTAATAATTGACCCCTTTGGAGAGTCTATGTGTACACCCTGCTTCTCTCTTTCATCATATGTTGGTGCATCCAGTCCAAATAGTTTCCCTTCTTTCCCATTCTAATAATAGAATTATTCCAACAAGTAGAAGAGGAGTTTGTTTTGTTTCTCTTTAATTTTTTTAAAATCTTTTTTTTCTCTGAGAAAGACCTCTGTACATTGTTAGCATATTTTTAAATGTCAAGGCATTACTACAAATACTTTCATAAAGGCACTAAGATGCTAGAGAATTTATCTCAAACCATCCCTGTCAGGCTTTCCTCCTCCTTATTATTTGTAGAAAAACAAAAATGCCTTTTGTGAGAAAAATCTTTGAAGAATGAATAAGAGATAAATTGGAGGAAAGAGTAGGGAAAGAAATTATTTGGCAGAGGAAATCAAAGGTGCAAGTAGTGGGCTTGTTTAGAAAATTACTAGTAGATATTTTCTTTTTATACTTGAATGAAAATTGCAAGGGAAGGCATGATGGACATGAAATCAACAAACATAAGTATGTCTATTAGCTTTCTAGAGCTGCTGAACAAGGTACCACAACCTGGGTGCCTTAAACAACAGAAATTTATTGTCTCACAGTTCTGGAGGCTAGAAGTCCAAAATCAAGGTATTGGCATGGTTGGTTTCTTCTGAGGGCTATGAGCGAAATATATGTTCCAGACCTCTGTCCTTGACTTGTAGAGGGCTTTTCCTTGTGTCTGTTTATATCATCTTCTCTCTGTCTGAACATCTGTGTCCAAATTTTCCATTTTTATAAAGATGCCAGTCATACTGAATTAGGGCCCACCTTAATGATTTCACTTTACCTTGATTACTTCTGTAAAGACACTAGTTCCAAATAAGATTATCCTCTGAGGCACTGGGGATTAGTACTTAATCACACAAATTTAAGGGGAACACAATTCAACCCATAATAGTATGTCAATTTTTTTTTTAGTAAACTGTAAAGTATTGAAAATAAGCATTCACATTATTAACATATTTCATTGGATGGTGGCAAGGACCAAAAGGGATTATATATGAATACATGATTTCTAGAAAAAATCATATATTTAGACACTCATATGGACAATTATTTCAGTGGTACAGAATGGAATTGTTAAGAAGATGTTATTATGAGCCATTGATTGATTGGCTCCAATGGAGGCTTTGGAGTTCACACCTGCATTCAAACAAAAAGAATGAATAAACAATAAATAAAAAGAGGTAGAAAAAGGAAGATTCATATGTGAGTACTATGTATAAGAGGAGTTGGGGTGAAAAATAAGGGACACTATTATCAGAGGTAAAAAATGGAAATGTGCCTATTGTGGACATTATTATATTAGATTTTAGTATGTACTAAAATGATTTATACTTTGTTGTATCATCCCACGTTTTGACTGAGCCAAATAATGTTTAAAATCACATTTTTTTTTGTTATGGTTGAATTTTGGAGTGTAGGTGAAGGTACAAAATAGCTGAAAAGTATTATAAGGATGTTCAATTGTTATAAGGTAAAAAATGATGGCCCTAACTATGGACCATGGAGTTATGGTTAAAAATCAAAATAGCTTCTCATTTCTCTTGAAATCATTCTCTTACAATGGTGTATCAACTAAGAATTATCATTGACACCTTTTGTGTTACCATTTTTTGGATAGATTATGCTACATTTCAGTATACTGTAAAATCATGGTCAAATTGTTTTGTTAATTAAAATTCTATGTGTTGGGTTTTTGTTTTGAAGACATTGCTGCCACCTCAATTCATTGAGTTTAGTCTTTGTCTAAAATTTCTTTCAGCCCTACATCCCTTTCTTCTTTCTTAACTCCCTAATGCAGACCACTGTCTACTTAAACTATTGCTCTTGTTTTTCAGCTTCGACTCTGCCTGTGTTCTCTTCAAAAACAATTCATCTCATTATTATTTTCTTATTATGAGAAACTATATTAATTTTGTAGCATGTTTATATAAGTAATTCACATTACTTTTAAAATGTATGGCAGGGCTCTTAATAAAAATTGACATTTCCTAGAGAAAAAAGAAATTTTAAACATTCATCATTCAACAAATATATGTGATAGAAATATCATAGAAATATGTGTCCATTCCCTAGAGACAATAGCTTTTAATTGTTAACATTTTAATTCATCTAAGCTAAGATTTTATAGAGCTATTTTTAAATGTAACAACTTTATATTTTAATCATTTGGCACCCTGATAGGATAAATGAAGATTTAATTTATTTTTCCAATTCCCCTTTCTTTTCCTACTCATTCCAATATAGTTTTAGCACATTTTTCATCTCTCAATTGGGAAATATTGTAATTTAAGTTATATATATATATAGTCATTTCATATTTCTTCAACCACAAAGTTTATCTTTCGATTCTCAACTTTGGAGCATGAAGGTAATACTATCTATATCCCTCAATGCTAAAGCAATGAAATGTAGCCATATTTGCACTTACTTTTATATTTTCAATATTTGCTTTGTCACTAAAATTACTTTTATGCTCAGTCTGTAGTTCTTCAAATAGATGGAAATAAACAAATATGTTTACATTATTATGACTATGTTTCAAAGCCAAGAATTTCCATTCATTTCCTTTAACATCTTTGTTTTTTCATTTACCTGGGATTCTAATCGCCTTCTATTTTTGGATTCTCATTTCTGGAATATCTTTGGGATCTTTCCTTTATCATTCTCTATTCTATGAGAAGTATGAATTACACATTTGTGTTGGATTGCCCTAACACTAGTAACAAGGAGAAGAGTTAGGAGGCTGCTGCCTTGTAAAAGCTGAAATATAAAGGGAGCTTAAATGACAAAGGTGGCAGTAGGATCAGTTCAAATCCATCATTATTATGAGTAAAACAGCTGGAAGCACATGCTCTCCATATAGTATGTCAGTGACATCATTTTGCATAGAAAGTATTGCACAATATTGTTATATTTTCTATCACACAAGTGCCAAGATTAGAGATCATAAAGCCACTCTAGGTCATAGAGATTTCAGAACTGATAAATGTGGTAAACACATAAACACTACTTTAAGAGCTATGTGTAGAGGTATATCACACTTTTATTATATTTTTAATAGCTGCAGTAATTTTTTTATTAGTTTTTTTAAATTAACTCATAGGGATAAAAATATCCGTGAGTTATAATGAAGTAGTTTTAATAATATGTATCCTGAATAGACAATAATTAATTGGGATATGTATGTGTTGGAGGGGGTTTAGTGGTTAGTATTTGTAAAGGATGACCTTGCCATAGTTTGTGAGGTCTCCAAAGCAATTACTGTAGAGACCGAGATGGAAAACAATGGCATAAAGCAGATAGAACTGCTTGACTTAGTCCAAATCACAGACATTGCTCAGCAGCATTAGATGACTGTTAACCTTTAATGAGGGATGACAAGAGGTAATTAAATCTTGACACACAATTATGAAAGAAAATATCAGGTAACAATCTTGCTATGCAATATAAAAGAAGAAAAGACATTTTCTGAAAACTTGCCTGATGCTCTGTCATCTGAAACTATGCTTTATGAGTGCAGGGTGAAGGTCAAAGAGGTATCTCAACTCCATCAATCCTTTGGACAGTTACAAACGACCTTTCGCTTTCCATAAGACATTCAATAGTCTGAATTGGAGGGATACATTTTTCTGTGTTTAGAAAATGGCAAAATTGAAACCTTTCCTATTGCAGGAGGCTCACTTTTGTTGACTCTCTTGGACAGCCTGTTCATTCCCCAAAGCTTGTTCAAGCTATGATCTCATTTGCATTAACTACCTAATCTAGAGAAAAACGTCAATTTGATATTGTGTGTCTGAAAGTTTTCTACTTGCTGAATAACTTTGCTCAAGCTTTAAAAACCCAACATTGACCTATTAGAGTATGAAAATACTTCCTTTAAAATACTTGAGCGATTTTTAACTTCAGAGAAGTAATCCAAGAGTTTTGCATTTACATTGGAAAGCTAATAAGGGGAATGGAAGCAAGATTTTAATTCTTGAACTTTTCCTCTCTCTGATAGTCTTAAAAATAGTTATTTTTTAGTAACATTTTAAATACCCAAAAAAGTTCCAATTCAGAAATAAGACTCTTCTTGCTCTAATGAATTCAGATTTTTATAATACTCAATTTTTCTTATTTTTCCATATAAAATGTCACAGTAATCAAGCTGTCATCAACTTATGTAATATATAACAGTACAGCTACTGGCTGAAATTACATGTATAGGTACCTTAAGATAACACAAGACTTATACTATACTTATGAATAAGTGCTTTGTGACATGTAGTTACAAAGTTATAAGCATTAAAAATGCATGTGACACAAGTTCAAAGAGTAAGGTATTTTATTTTTTACTTATTTACTTCATTATTCCTTTAATATAGAAGCATTAGGTCTCTCCTACAAGTTAGAGACTGTTCTAGGCAATGAGGATACAGCCAGTGTACAAGACAGACAGTATCCCAGTCCTTGTGGAGGTTCCACTGTGAAGAGATGAAGTATGTAAGCAAATACATTAAAAACATCATTCCAAATACTGTGAAATCCACTGGAAAAAACAAAACAAAGTAAAGGATAGACAAATGGAAACTGGAGCAGAGTGCTTTTTACACTCTGTGGTCAGGAAAACTTTGAATATAGTGTATATTTTGCCTGCCAGGCTATTAAAATTGTGAAACAAATATATGGAATTTAATGAGTAACTGACTGAGGTTTTGGTCACTGACTGCATTCTTCCCAAAGCCATTTCTCCAGCTGAACCATTCATACTGATTTTTACCTATATTCATTATTTATTCTTCTAAAAGGGAAAGGTAGTTTTGATGGACTAATCTTATGGAAGATTACAGAAATGCTTACTTCCTTAAATTGTTGTATTTTCTGCAATACAACTGTAACAAAATTAATATTTTTTGTGAGATAATTTTCTAAGTTTAATTATGGAAGAAGTTAATATGACAACTGGTTGCTTTCATTTTCTAAATGTTGTCTTTATGTATTTTGTAAATTATAAAATTTGGAAAATAATTATAAAATTATTCAGAATTCCATCATATAGTGTACAAAAGAGTATGCATTGTTCTAAAATGGTCTTTTTTGAAAATTACATGATAATTCTGTCCTCTACCCTTGGATTTCTATATAATATTAAAGGTTTACTTCTGAGAGGAAGAGAATAATTTTTGTTGGCCAATAAACAGATACAGAAACTAAAGATAACCCAAAAAGAATTAACAAAGCAAAAATAAAAATAAAACTAGATAAATTATTTATGATGGTTGATATTCTTAAAAATTTAAAAATAGTTTTGAAATTTAATTCAAGGGAAGTAACTTTACTCTCTAAGTTGTGATTAGTTCCCCTCAGAGTCTAGTTGGTTTCATGTTAGTTGATGCAAAGATTTTGTAGAAATACGGAGGCAGTCCTGTTACTTGTCTCACCTGAGAGCAAACATTTAAGTTTTCAGTGGCAAATCTATCAAGAGTTAAGAAAAATAATAAACTTCAGATTTAAAATTTAGTTGTAGCAAGATCTATTTTCAGCAGGAAAAAAAAGTAACTCACTTTTTTTTTACTTCAGAATTACACTTATAAAATTGACTTCTAACCTACAAATAATTGTTTTAATTTTTTGCACTTTATAAAATGAGATATAAAATATTTTATTCCCAACTCAGACTCCTGTGAATCAGATCTTGGCTTGTATCTGACTTTTCTAATTGGTTCAAGGATAAAAATCATAGGGTGCAAGCAAAACAGGAAGTGGTCTGGGATCTCCAATGCCTCTCCCCATGTTCTACCTGCTGTGTTAGAATACACTCAAACCAGGATAGTCTGTGAGATCTTTAATAATATGTACAGGCACATCATTAATGCAGAAGGAGTGATTTTGGACATGAAATATCTTCATCTTATACTTAGTTACATAGATTACATAACATTCTACAGGGAACCCTAATGATTCATGCCAGGTGAATTTGCAGATTCCAGATTTGGTTACCATCAGCAATCCTAGCCAGGTTGGTAGGTCCTGTATATTCATAGACAAGGATTCTCCTGTTAGCAACTACCAAATTTTCTTTCACCAAGAGATCTATCATTCGTCTGTTAAGAAGATTTGACTGTGTCAAATTCTTTCTATCCCTGGGACATCAACCCTCTTCACCCAGAAGAAAATGTAAAACACAGCTTCCATTTAACCATTTACTTCCCATGAGCAAACTCAATGAGAAGATGAAAGATACTTTGTTTACCCTGCTACACTCCTGCTCATCAAGAAGAATCCCTCGCTCCATCTGCAAATAACAAGGATAATAGCCAATGGATCATTGCAACGAAATCGTTGATACAAATCATAGAAATACAGTTTCATTACTGCTTCTCTATACACAATTTGAAAGTAATGAAAAATAAAATAAAGAAAATAATTTCATCCAGTTACATTTCTCTGTAGTTGAATAAAACCTGAGAGAGAGTGCATATTGGTTAGGGATCCGACTCTGTAGTCACAGTGCCTGGATTAAAATCTGGAAATTTATTCAATCTCTGATTGCCTTCATTCCCTCAACTATAAGATAAGGAATATAATTATACTTTATTTATAGTGTTATTGTAAGAATTAAATAATATATGTAAGGCCTTTAAAAGCAGGTATTCTCAGAAACAATACCAGCTAAATCAACATTTCAGTCATCCAAGTTGTGTTTGTGCTGTAAGACTTGCATTATTGTTTTTCTATTTTAATAGACAATTATCAAGACGCAATTATACTCAGTTAACTTATTCTCACATTATTTGCATGCTATTGTTATGTTTCTTAAATTTGTTTTTTATGTTACTATTGTGCTAAAGTATAGTTCTCATTAACTGTAATGGGTTGATGGCTCTAATGTCATTAATCAAAACATAATGATAAAATGCTAATATAAACATCTAACTTAAAATAATATTGCAAGCTTAAATAAGGACAGACTTCCGTAAAACTATGGATTGTGGATTTCTGTTATGACTTTAAAATGAGCATAGGCTATAATTATTTTCCACAAGTAGCTGAAAAAGAAACAAAGCACAAATTAATAAATACAAAATTAGTATCTAAATACTAGTATCTTGTCAAACTAATAAGCTGTTTACACCAATGTCCAGCGTGTTTTTGTCTTAAAATGTTAATGAGTTGCATCTTCATTTTCAAAGTATAGTTTCTAATAATATGATGGAGACACCCCAGAATACTTCCAAAATGCTTTCCTATATTAAATGAATGTTGTCCAAAAAGGTAAAGAAGAGACCAAAACTACAGCAGCATTTTTCAAAGTTGCATTTTCTGTAACAAAAGAAGAATGATACAGTATTTCTGAGAACTTCATAAAGCTAGTGCAAAGTAAATGACAAGCATGGCCAGTGAAGAAGGCCTATTGGTTATCTGCAAAATCCCTTTACCAAGTAGCACTGTGGTACAGGGTGTAATACCAAAGACATATATACCAGGAGAGAACAGCATGGAGTGGTTACAGATATTTCCCTTTACAGGTGGATTACTCCACCAAGAAAAAGAGTATGAACTTCTCTTAGCAATTTGCCATAATATCTGGAGAAAAATAATATGTGACAGAATGATATTTTTTTCTTTTATAACTGGAAAGTCATGTTCAAAGAGGGGTTTGCTTTTTTTAAAAAAAATATAGAGGTATGGATAATTATTAATACTTTAATTTTTGGAGTCATTATGCTGACTGAGAAATGTACTTTTAATCAGTTCTAACGGAGCAGCAATCACTGAAGAAGAGTCTGCTCTAAATTAAATTTCCAAGTGCTCCTCCAAACAGAATATTCGGAAGGTGCCAACAGGGCTTTTTACCATGATTTTAATATTAAAAGAAATAGTAAAATTAGTGTATTAGAAATGGACTAAGTTCCAGTCACAGCTAACTAGAGAACATTTTTCTGCTTCCAGAGAGTTCAAGATTTTACTGTTCCATTCTGAAGCATGCACCTTGTGAAAAATCTTTGTGCTGGTTTGTAAAATGGATAAAACAAACATTTCTTTGTGACATTAATACTGTTAGAAAGTTCTATTTCCATGATAGTATATCCAAGTGACATAACTCAGTAATAAGTGCATCATCTTAAAATGCCTTAATTTATCAACCTAGGGTCAAAAAAATTATTATGTTTTTAACATTGACAATTACGTTTTAGCATTTTAAGGAGGTAAGCAAATAACTTGATCAATGACAATGTAACTCTTCCAAAAATACGATTTTTCTATTTCTGGAGTAAAAAAATAAACACACACACACACACACACACACACACACACATATGTATATATTAGTTATCAATTGCTAATAACAAATTACTACACACCAAGCCCTTTAAAATTTCACTTACTTATCTCAGTTTTCACAGATCAAGAGTTCAGGCAAAGCTTAACTGGATTCTCTGCTTAGAATCTCAGAAGGCTGCAAAGTGCCAGCCAGGTTGTATTCTTATTTGGAGGCTTGACCTGGGAAAAAATCTGATTTGAACTTACTCAGGTTGTTGGCAGGATTTATTTTCTGGTGGCTGAATGATTGAAGTCCTGGTTTTCTTGCCAGCTGTCAGCCAGGGACTCCTCTCACTTCCTAGAGATAATCTTCAGGTCCTTGGCTTGTGGTCCCCTCCATAAGCCACCTCACAACATAGGAGCTCACTGCTTCAAGGCTAGCAGGACAATCTCTCTTTTGATTAACTTAAAGTCAACTATTAGCAACCTTTATTATGTATGTAAAATCCCTTCAATTGCTGTATAATATAACCCAATCATAAGAATTAAACTTGGTCACTTTTTCAATATTCTATTAGTTTGAAACAAGTCACAGCCCAGATTCAGTGGGAAGAGATTTCACAAGATGTAGAGATGAGGACATGGTAATCATCTTAGAATTCTACCTATCAATATATTACTGGATGTATTAAAAACTGCACCCTTTAATATTTCAAAGTCAAGAATTCAGTATACATTGTTCCCAGTTGGATATTACTCCATGATTTCTAGATAAGTTTTCCTCTTCAATACCTTTAACTCTCTGAAATACTTAACCATGGTTTATTGCTGTTGACTATTGTTGTGACCTAAAATTGTGAATTGGGATACTCTAACTCTAATACCAGAGTATATAGCTACCACTAAAAAATTTAGAATAATTTAGTCCCAGTACCTGTCAAATATCTGAGCTTAGGTAGCTTTATAAACATCAAAAATTTAGAAAGGCTAGAAATAGAAAGTAATACAAATATTTGCAGGGAGAACTATGAGAATAAACAATTATGAAGACATAAGTGGCTGTTTTTCTAATTACATTTTCTCTATAAATGAATAAAGTGTGTTTATGCTCTTACCTTTTTTAAAAAAATACATTGTTAACTAATTCTTATTTAATTGTAATGAATCTATACATATGGAGTAGTAGTTCATCTTTTATTTTCTACTTTTCATTTTGATTTACTTTTAAATTCAATTTTTATTAGGTCAAATATAGAGATATACATACGTAATATGTATTATAGTAACAAATAATATTAACAGAAAATATTAATGAAATAAAAAGTGATGATCCTGATACAGTTCTCATATATCAGCTTTAATAAATGGAAACAGAAGGTAAGAAACCAGTAGAGATAAAATATACTTTTCAATAACAGCTGATAGGAGAATTAGCTGTTTGGAAAATAAAATAAGAATCAAGGGACTTTTCCATCATACTCCATAAAACAAATTTATTGTAAAGGAAAAGGGTTAAATATATATAAAGCACTAAAAAAACTAGGAAAAAAAAGATCATTTATCTGAAAGAAGTCTTTCTAAGCATATAAATAATGAAAATAAGCAAATAAATGATCAAAAATGTGGGCAAAAACATTTTAAAGCTTCTTGAGTTAAAAAAATGTTATATACAGAATTAAAATAACAGTGGAGAAAAATTTTTTCAAAAACTAATTGCCTTAATAGGTTTAGATTTCTTGTAATTCATTAAGGAAATTTCTAACAATACCAGTAAACAATAATAAAGACCACAAATAGCCTTTTGTTTTTCCACTAGTTTAAATTGTCATAATATTTTAATTATTTTTTCATGCAAGTCATATGTATTACTATTTCTTCCCAATATTTATATATCATTTTGTCCATTTATTTAATTGCACCAGCTGACATAAAAATACTAAATAAATGGAGTTGATAGGAGAAATATTAAATAGTAATTCTTCATTATAATTTTTTTAATTTTTTCCATGTCCTTCAGATAATTTAAGTTTTCAACTGTTTCTGGTCTATTTGAGTAATATATAAACTCTTCCACTTTCTGTTATTTTCATATTTATTAGCACTGTGTTATACAAATAATTTTCTTTTAATTCATTTAATATCCTCTGTAAGTGATGTTCTTTCTCAATTTGTATTTTTTAGGGTTTTTTTTAATGTACCAACAAACAAATTTTGTTCTTATAGTAGTACTATATATTTCCTGAATTTTTTCCCAAGAACCCAATATTAAAATGCATTTATCAAATCTATTGTTTCTGATTTTTAATTATAACGTTCTGCCTTTTTCCTCTCATTTTATTTAGCTATTTTCTAATTTCTTGAGTTGAATGTTATATTTATTTTCAGTGTTTAAAGGCTAAGTATAACACAGATCCAGATGACATTTTTTTTTAAGAATTTATACTTTTCCGACAGTTTTATTTTCACACAAAAATTGAGAGGAAGGTACAGAGATTTTCCATATACCTCCTGCCCCACATAAATAGCCTCCCCCATTATCAGCATTCCCCACCAGAGTAGTACATTTTTTGCAAATGATGAACCTACCTTGACACTGTATAATCACCCAAAGTCAACAGTTTACATTGGCATTCAGACTTGGTATTATAAATTCAATGGGTTTGGACAAATGTATAATGATATGCATTCATCATTATAGTATCATACAGAGTATTTTTACTGTACTAAAAATCCTCTGTGCTCTGCCTGTTCATCACTCCTTTCCTCTTACCCAACCCCTGGCAACCTCTGATATTCTCTTACTGTCTCTATAGTTTTTCCTTTTTAAAAATGTCATATAGTTGGAATCATATGGTATGTAGCCTTTTCAGATTGACTTATTTCACTTAGTAGTATGCATTTAAGGTTCCTCTATGTCTTTTCAGGGCTTGATAATACATTTCTTTTTAACACTGGATAATATTCCATTGTCTGAATGTACCACAGTTTATTTAACCATTTACCTGCTGAAGTGCATCTTGGTTGCTTCCAAGTTTTGGCAATTATTAATAAAACTGCAATAAACATCTTTATGCAGAATTCAGGATTGCTGGATTATATGTTAAGGGTATGTTTAGTTTTGCAAGAAAACTCTCCCAAAATGGCTGTACCATTGCACTCCCACCAGCAATGAATGAAAGTTCCTGTTGCTCTACATGCTCACCAACACTTAATGTTGTCAGTGTTCCAGATTTTGGACAGATGTGGAACATCTTTTCAGATGGTAATTTGCCATCTGTATATCTTTGGTGAGTGTCTGAAAAGTATAAATTCTTTAAAAAACCTTCACAGGCACCTCTAATAAGATTTTTTCCCTGTTGTTTAGTTTTAAGTGTTCTTTATATATTTTGGGTACAGTTTTTTTTTTTGCATTTTTTTGTTTGTTTGTTTGTTTTTGTTTTTAAATCAGAGAAGTCTTTGTAAATATTTTCTCCTCATTCATAGCTTCTCTTCTCATTCTCTTCAGATGTCTTTCACAGAAAATAAGGTTTTCATTTTAATGAAGAAGTCTAGCTTATTTATTATTTATTTCATGGATCATGCATTTGATGCTGTATCAAAAAAGACATCAACTTTCTCAAGGATATCTAGACTGTGTCTTATGTTATCTTCTAGGAGTTTTTAGTTTTCCATTTTACGTTTAGGTTTTTCACCTAATTTGAGTTAAGTTTTTGGGAAGTGTGTAAAGTATGTGTCAAAAATAATTATTTGCATGTGGATGTCCGGTTGTTCAAGCATCATTTGTTGAAGAGACTATCTTTGCTCCATTGTATTGTCTTTGCTCCTTTGTCAAAGACCAGTTTTCTGTATTTATAGGGGTTTATTTCTGGGCTCTCTCTTCTGATTCATTGATGTGTTTGCCTTTTCTTTCACCAGTACCACACTGTCTTGATTACTGTAGATTTATTGTGAGCCTTAAAGTTGGGTCAGTCCACCATCTTTATTTTTCTCTTTCAGTAAGTTATTGGCTATTCTGATTCTTTTGCTTGTCCATATAAACTTTAGAATCAATTTGTTGATGTCCACAAAACAGTTCACTGAAATTTTGATTGAGATTGCATTTAACCTATAGATCAAGTTGGGAAGAACTGACATCTTGACAATATCAATACCTTCCAATCTAAGAACATGGACTATACCTCATTTATTTAATTCTTCTTTGATTTTTTCACCATAATTTTAAAGTTTTCCTCATATAGATCTTGTGCATATTTTGTTAGATTCACATCTAAGTATTTCATTTTGGGGGTACTAATGTAAAATATATTATGTTTTTAATTTCACATTCTACTTTTTCATTTCTCATTTATAGGAAAGTTTTTGACTTTTATATATTAACCCTGTATTTTCCAATTCTTCCATAGTCACTTCTTAGGTTCCAGAAGAACTTTTTTTGTAAATTCTTTCAGATTTTCTATATAAACTATCATGTCATCTGTGACGAAAAAAAATTTTTCCTTCCCAATCTAAACAATTTTTCTCTTCTTGTCCTGTCTTATTGCAGTAACTAGTACTTCCAGTACAATATCAAAATGAACTGGTGAGGGAGGGGAATTTTTTCCTTGTATCTTGGCATGAATATTATAAGCACTTAATTGATTGCCTAATCATTCAGATGATTGTGGCCTGTGTCCAAGAAGGTGCTGGAGTCTAATGACAAATTGTTGTTTTACTAATCTATTCAGATCAGAATTTCATTATGATAATATTGTCTTGTGCACATTACAAATTTATTGCATTTTATAATTCTCTCTCCTTGATTGAAATTGTGAAGCATCCCAGTTCTTCAATTGAAACTCAAGTTATATTTTAATAATACTTAGGAAAAACCCTAGTTCTTATTGAAAATAAATTTGTAAATTAGCTCTTAAGATAATTACTACTACAGGGTTCAGTCAGTTATTTTACACAGACTTCTATTATTGTGGTGGCATCCATCTTCAATAATGCCTATCACATTATTGACTCATGAGAACATTTCACATTTTCTAAAATGTGTTATAGGTAATAAAAGCTCAGGATTCTTAGAGGAGGAAGAAGTTTCATTAGGCAAATACATTTGGAAAATGTTATTCTATATCTCCCTCTTGGAAATTTACAGTGCACATTAACCTTTTGAAGCTCAGGGAAATACTGCTAGGAGTAAACAAAATTTAACTTTTTTACTCATTTTGTTTTCCAAATACAAGAGACCATGTCTCAGTGATATCCGACAGATATATTTTTATCTTACCCACATGATTATTTTTATCCAGATAACTTAAAATGGCAAATGGCACAATATTTTTGCCAAAGTTATAACCTAATTTTGTTTTGAATATGGATCACTTTATTTTACAAGTCTCAATGTTTCCTCATTCTCAATATTGCACCCCATGGATTCTTCTGCCTTACAATTAAGAAAGTGCTTATAAGACTCAAATGTGATCATGTCACTCTCATTCTGAAGAATGTCAAAAATGTCAACCATTTTGAATACGATGATGTTGAAAATTGTTAGCATGACATATGTGAACTTTAATGAACCTATGTAATTTTTATCTCTACAAACTTTATTCTTCATCTGTTTCCCACACAGTGGGTATTAATGGTCAGCTTTCTTCTTTATTCCCTCTTTTCCCTTCCTGAGTAGTCAAATACTTTGCTAGGGATATTGGGTCTACCTCTCTTCCCTCTTCTTTGTGCCATTGTACATATTTTCCTTAATTCCTCTAAATGTTGATATATTACAAATGTTGATATATTACAAGATTCTGGACCAGAACTTCTTAAATAAGTTACCTATATTCAGAGTACAAGTGAGATACTGTTCTAAGTAATTATTTTTTTCAAAATATCTCAGCCACTCACTGATATAAATTATCTGGATGTGTTTAGTTTATATTCAGGATGATGTTTAATATCCATGATCGTCTAACTTAAATTTTCATTACTTCATTCCCTATGAAATGTATGGAGTTGTTGATAGACATAAAGCTAGACTCAATAGTAATTATAGAGTATACCTAACATTTTTGCACTCATTTGCAGAGGACAATTATGTGTATGTACAGAATATTTGCAATACATAGAAAACAATGAATTTATATATTGTCTAACATATAATTGTAAACATAAAGTTGTTTATTTTAGTAGCACCCTTTCTGCATACTCTAGTTCATGTATCATTGAAAATAATCATGTCTTACAGGGAAGTAAAAGTAAATTCTGGGGGAAATAAAAATTATTTTGCAAAGTAATTTTAAAATATATAAAAGATAAAAATTTGTAAAGTAATCTCCAGCTAAACCTAATATTACCAAAAAATTTGTGCTCCCTTATTTTCTACATATTCCCCTTTGTATACTCAATGCCTGAGAGAATACCTATTGCATAGTAGACAGTAAATAGATATGCATTTAATTAATAAATAAATGAATAATGAGTAATTCAAGTTTTGAAAAACACAATGTCTTAAGATGACCTGTTCTTTCGAGGCTTTTTTTCTTCATATCCTCAAAGACAAAGCTTTTACTGATACTCGACTTATTATGCTCTATGTCTTCACTGATTTATTGATAGTTTCTGTTGATTGTAGTGCCTATATCTGAACTGTTGCATTTAAATAAACTTGACCTATTTATTATGAAGAAGCTTTATATTACAAATTGTCAACTGAATCTTTACAAAGACAATGGATGTCATGTTCCTTGTTTCAAATTTCTTTTAGAATGAATAATAATATCAGATTTAGTTAGACTAAGAGCCATCATTAGTGAATATAAGTGGACTTTTTTTCTATGCATTGCTGTGGTTTTTGTATATGTCAGACAATGTGCTACTTATTGTGTATTCTTTAAATTCAAACAACAACTATATGAAGAAGAAAATATCTCTTCATGACTGTGGAAACTGAAGATTGGAGTTGTTAAATAAATAGTATAAAGGTATCAACTAAGAGGTAGCAGACTTAGAATTTGAAACCAGAAAATCTCTCTCTAGAAGTTGTGTCTTAAAGTAGATACTACACTATATTTCCTCCCTCAGGGAAAGTCCTTCATATTCTTTATCAAAGTAAATATAGTATCTGGCATGGTATCTGGAACAGAGTAGGTGCTCAAATAATTTGTTGGAAAAAAATGCTTAATCTAAGATAAATTCTGCTATAATTAAGCAAATACTGGGAATACAAACTCTTTTTATAATAGGAAGGATTCTGTACTAAAATGACTTCAGATATTATATTTAACACTTTATGGATGTATAAGATTTATATAATTGGCAGAAAAGTGGAATGAACTTATTATCATGAAACTTTTTTAATCCAATGCCACCTAGATGGATATGTAAGATATTCAAGTTTAAATATTTGAACAGTATTTTAAAAGTATATACTGCAATTATATGGGAAAATAATACAGAGCTTTCACCCTACAAATTGTTTTCAAAGTTCTTTGTAATATTGAAATATTTACCACTGCATATTTTACATAATCTATTCAAAATTTATAGAATTCAAATTCTACATATCATCTTCTAAATTTATACCAATCATTGACACAATTTATAGAAAACAAGAGTCTTACAGGTAATCGAAACCTTTTAAGGCTCATTTCTACTTACTTTATTTAACAAATTCAGTATGCATATTTATACCATAACAATCTTAAATTATACATTTTTCCATCCAAAAATTGTGCCTGCTTTTCCATAAAGTCTTCATTTTTATATTCTATCGATACCTGTACTAGCACTTTTTCACAAATATGTGAAGCTCTCACAGTCTTTATTTCACGCCCTTTCCACAAGTCCATTTCAAATTCAGTTAGTACAATTAAATGTTTTATTTATAATGTTTTTACTCCTTATGTAAAATATGCTTATAAAGATTTTTAACTAACAGAGGGAATTCACTTACTCTTCCCATAATTCCTTCCAGGAGCTGGAATACCAATCTTCTTTAGTCATCATAACCCCTTTAAGTATATTTCATAAACTTAATTTTTTCAATCTATAAATATTTATATATTTATAAAATAAATCCATCCCTTTTGAGATCTGCAAACCTCTCTTCAGATCTGTACATGTTTCAAATATTTGTCCTGGTAACACTATATATTCTTTAAGATCACACAATTATTTTGTATGAGGGGCTGAAGACACTCAACTTTTAAATAAAAAGGAACAGATTAGACTTTGCTATTGAAGGTATAAATAACAACCAGTCCATAAAAGTCACAATCAACAACTAGGAAATACAATTAATCTTGGAAGCCATTCATAAAAATAATTATTTAAAATGAAATTTAAAGCAAGCAACCACTATCCTCCACTTCCTGCTTTATAACATTCTTTTACTTGATTTAAATTTTTCTTTCTTTGTTCTGATAATATTTCCTATGCTTATTTTTTAAAGTTATGAGAAATGTGTTTTATCTTAGGTCAATAGTTCTAACAGAAGATAGCCCAAGAGGTAAAAAAAAAAAAATTACACACATCTCTACACAACTATTTCTGGAAACAAAGTATTTAAATCATGTTAAAAACCCTAGGCACAAATGAAAATGAATAAAATACGGATACACATTTCAACATGCATGAACCTAATAAATATTATGCTGAGTGAAAGAAGCCAGTCATGAAAGAACACATATTATATGATTCCATTCATGTGAAATATCCAGAAAAGACAAATCTACAGAGACTAAATAGATTATTATTTGCCCAGTACTGAGTGTAGGAATGAGATGTGGCTGCAAATGAGCACAAAGTTTCCTTTTAGGATGATGAGTATGTTCCAAAATTAGATTGTGGTATAGTTGTACAATTGTATAAGTATACTAAAGTTCAATGAATGGTACATTTGAAATAGATCAATTTTATGATATGTAAATTATATCTCAGTAAAAGGCATATCATCTTCCATCCCAGAAATTCATATATGAAGAAAGACATTAGCACCCCAGCAACTGTGGAAAAAACTGTTGATCTAGAAGTAGAATGCAAAAACAACCACTAGTATTTGAATGTAATTTTCTCTAACTTAAGCTTTCTCCTTGATTCATGCTTGATCATATTCTCAGCTGGAAATGGTGACATTGAAATTATAGGTGAACACTTTGAAGCTATTGAGTAGAGATTGAATCTCAAAGGTTTTAAGGTGAAACTCAATATTTAATATGAAAAGTTACCTACCTGATGTTCTTAGAGGGTAAAAAAAAATATTTTTAGATTATCACACTTTTTCCCTTTTTTATTGGTGAAATAAAAACTTTTAAAACTTTCATTGTCTTTAGCATCAATATTATAGTTGTATTTTCTTATCTGTTGTCTGCAGAGAGCTCAGAATATAAGGAAAAATAGATGTGCTGATGCTGTGTGATACTGTATAAGGATTGCATTCCACTACTTAGTTTGTGAAAACTCATATCCTAGTTTGCCCTGGCAGGTAAGTTAATATAAATTTAGGGAATTGATGAATAGATGATGGAGTGGACTAGTGGCTAATGCGGCAGATAGTGTTGTGGAGGTAGCTGAAATAGTGTTTTTGAAATAACTTTAATTTCTCAAACCAGGTGTCCCATGGATATAAGGTACTGGATCTGATTGTACAGTAATTTAACTCTATAGTGAGAAAATTGTTCACCAAAATGGGGTGAATTATCTCTTCCCGAAATATGAAGGTTCCAATGCACTAATGTACTGGAAGTGATTATTTACCAAACGTCATTCTGATCCTTTGAAGTTAATCCAATTCACATGGTTAAAATGTGTATATCTAGTGACTATTTACATTGGCTAATACCATCTTTTCATGTTTAAATTTATATTTAAAATCTTTGTGTCAGTGGATTTGTGTAGCTGCTGTTTTACAACCACTGGACATATGCATAGTAAAAAAAAAATGAGAAATGTTAATAATTAGGTAGGTTTTTTATCTTTATACTTTTGAAATGAAGTTTTGAACCAGACTTTAAAAGTTAACAATTGTTACATTGGCAGAAATTAAAAAGCATAAAACATGAAAAAAAAAATCTTCAATAGAAAATATCTGGTTACTTGTTTCTCTATAAAATTTGCTAGCTGGGAGTGTCAATTGTGTTAATGGAGAGAGTAATTTGAAGCTGTAATCAGGATTAAGCCTCCATAAGACTCTTCATTTTTCTTTTCCATTTGATGACAATTTTCTGTAATTAATATCAGTCCTTTTTTACATCAACCAACTGCCTTGATATTACAAATAGAACATTGTGCTGTGGCTTTAGGTAAGGAGTAAATTAAGAACAGATGCATTCTTAATAACAGTCTTCTCTCACAAAATGTTCAAGATTATAAAAGAATATGAGGAAATAATCACTGAAGATGTAAAAATATACAGAGAAAAATTTGCCTTAAAAATGGTGATTTTTCTGAAATTCTATTAATTTAAGTTCATCTGGGCCTTTGTATTTACATGGGCATGCCAAAGGATCTAGAAAATGCATTGCAATATATAAGATCAGGTTCATGTACATTTATAGATGAATATACATCTATTTTAATACTAGAAATAAGATTAAAAATGGACATGGTAAATCAATTGAGTTTTAAACTTTTAAATGAGGTTATTAGTCATGAACATGTAAAATTAACTCTAGTTTGTACAAATACAATAAACTCATAAGAAATTTCTAGTTTTTTGTTTTTGTAGGAAACAAAAGAATGAAAATTTATACATTAAATTATTGCTAATGGTTATGTCCCATCAAACTACAGGGAAAAAAATCATGTTCATGCATATGGATTTCTTTTCCTTTCACTCATTAATAGGTTATTCTTTATTTCTGTATGATACACATATTTCTCTGCTGTTTCTAAAGTAAATAAATGTATTCAAAATAAAACTGCTGTGATCATTCTTATTTGGAGAACTTAGAGGCACAAAACTGTAGAAATATGAGTTTTAAATTAGACAATTCATTTTTTTTCTTTTATCTAAAAGCAAATAGTTAATGATTCTAAATCAGATAGTTATGCTTTGAATGGCTCTAAATGGTTCTTCATTCTGGGAAATGTAAGTCTAGCCTTTAGTGCATAAATGGAATTAAAGTTATTAACAAATCAACTATAACTAAAATAAAAGAGAGTGATGCAAAGTGATCAAATTGTAGTGATACATATATGAAAAATAACATTTAATTCTTATTAACAACCAGAATATGAATATCCTGTCTCTCAGTTTTCTTTCAGTGAAATGTGGATATTAACCCTGACCACTGACCCAGTCAATATCATACACATTAACAAAAAAGTTAAGAATTAGGGTAATAATGCTGCAATTCAAACAAGTACCTCCTGGAACCACAGAATGGAGTAATGAAATACATAATGGAGTGATGTTCTCCTGGAAAATTCAATTTTTTCCTATTGTGGCAAAATAAAAATATCTCTTTTAAAAAAGAAAAAAGAAATTCACTCAAAAATAAAAGCCTTCCTTTAAAAACAAACTCTCTCCCCTCCATACAGACAGTAACTTCTCTACTTAAAATTTAATAATCCTTAAAATATGACTTTTTATTATGTTCATTAAATAAGAATGATCAACATAAGGACAAAGATATGACTGGGTTATTTCATAATAGTTCCCAAATAAATTTTGCGTTTCATGGTAACATATCTTTAGAAAATTAATATTCACATAAGCACAGTAAATCTTTTATAAACTGAAGTTATACAACCCTTTCGGAAGTGACAATGATGATTCTTTAACTAAAACTGTTTTTTTTTTTTTAATTGTTTAATGCTGTCATCTGGTCTTGAGCAAAACTTGCAGAGACTATATTTTAAATTTTTGTTTTACCAACATTATGAAAACCCTGCCAAGCTTTTTGTTTAAAGTATAAAATGATTGTAAGTTTCGGGTTTTGAGAATTCTTGAGTGGCCAAAAAAGGAAAAAAGTTCTGAAATTTTCAGGCTTATAAAAAGTTGAAAGTTATGCAGTACTTATATTTAGAGTAGACTCAGTTGAACAGTTTCAGGTTACTGCTTGAGCTTAGTAGAATAACAAAATATTGCTACTGCAGAAATAAGTTACTCTGTCACTAGGAACCGCCAGAAGAATCTACTTACATTTGAAAGAATATCAAAGAAACGAAACTCAGAGTTGAAGCAAAAACTGGCCAAAAATATATATATATATATGTTGCTTCATGAAAAAGGTGCGAGGAAATAATTTAACCATCATGTTTTATTTTTTTATTATAAATACATACATAAAATAAAATATTTGTATAAAGTTTATAATTTCTTTTTCAGTTCAAATAAAGGCTGTTTTAGGTGGAGAAAACCATAGTGTGGAATGAGCTCAATATTGGAACTGAATCCCAACACAATTTTTTCAATTTAAGTGGTATTTAGTAAGCTTTTTAAAGCATCATGTATACTCTTATTATATGCAAAGCTTTGTTGAATAAATGTTAAATCTACTGTATAAATCAAACATGAATAAAATAGTTGTACATTCGGTTATACATTACCCTTTAAAAATAATTTCAAAGACCAACATTCAAAGTTTAAGCCTTTACTTTTAAAGTTCTTATATAGAGTCAAAAATCATAAAGGTCACATGTCCAACTTATTAACTTTTCAGTTTTTTTTAACTCAAAGTGAATTTCCAGTGACCACGAGCTTTATTACTGAGTAAATGCTGTTTCAGTTTTGTGTACTGATATACTCATGTTTCGTGAGAGAAATATTTACATTTTTATGTTTATGTACTTATGGAGGAAGATTTCTGAGTTGGGGGAAACATTTCAAAGGAAATTGGACTTGATAAAGGTAATTGATCTATCATTCACATGCACACATTCATGTTTTGTCTTATTCTCTTTCAAGATAACATTTTGATATTTGCATTCTATTTTGTAATCTTATTCGCAATCCTTTAAAGAGTATTTCCATGTTTAACTGGTTTTAGTATTCATAATTAGTCCTTTTATATGATGGATTTTCCATTCATTAGTTCTTTACATTTTTTACTATCTCAACTGAGTAAATGTATTAGTTTGCCAGGATTGCTGTCACAAAGTACCACAGACTGGGTGTCTTAAACACAGTAATGTATTGTCTTACATTTCTGGAGGCTAGGAGTTTGAGATCAAGATATTGGCAGGGTTGGTTCCTTCTAAGAACTATGAAGGATCTGTTTTATGTCTCTATCCCACCTGGCAGTCTGGTGTTCCTGGGTTCCTGCTGCATTACTACAATCTCTGCCCTCATCTTCACATGAAGTTTTTCCCGTGTGTGTGTGTGTGTGTGTGTGTATCCAAACATCCCCTTTTTATAAAGACATGATTCATATTGGATTAGGAGCCTACACCACCCAGTATGACCTCATCTTAACTAACTACATCAGTAGTGATCCCATTTTCCTAAACATTCTGAGGCATTGCGGTTTAGGACTTCAACATATGAATTTTCAGGGTGACACAAATCATATTCACATAACAGTAAGTATATTTTTAATTAAAAAACTTGGTGGAGTAATGTGAGTAACATGTTTTCTAGTAATTTCCTAGATAAGAATATTTTTTAGTTTCCTTCATATACAAACAACAATTTTATTGGTTATAAAATGTTTTGAATCATCCTTTGGACAAAACAACTTGGAAAATATACCCCATAATCATCTGGTTTTGAAGTCAGACTGATTGTGTTTTCTTTGTGGACACTTCTTCTTCTTGTCCATCTATCTGAAGGCTTTTTTTTTTCTTTACCATAGATATAATTTGCAAATAATTTACCTGCCACATAGTAAACCAATTTAATTTACAAACTCTGATAGTATTATTTAGGATGTGGGTTTTGCCATTGAAACAGATGGTCATAGTTCACAAAAGATTAACTCTTATGAAAGATTATATCTCACTTAATTATCTTTCTTGTAAAAGATCCTCTATGCTCAAGGCTTTCCTCCATAAAACCATCAGGGGTCCAGGCTTGGTCTACCTTGATGCTAGTCACCCTCAATACCTAGCTTTCATCTTCTAGTTTGAAATGCTTATTCCAGTTGCTGCCATGTTATCCACATTCCAGCTACAGAAGGAAGAAATATAAAGACATGGTTATTTGTGTTAAGGGTACTGACTAGAAATTATACATGTAACTTTTGCTCCTATGCTATGGAACAGAATTAGACACATGACCACACTCAGCTGCAGGTAATCTGGGAAAATGTAGTCTTTCCATGGGGAGCCAAGTGCTCAACAAAAAATTCTATTAATGTAGAAGAAAAAATATATTAGGGGACATATAGTAAACACTGCTATAGTCTACACTTTTCTTCTCTTAATTATCCATTTGTAACCTCCTTCTCATGCATCTGAATGTACTTGCCTTTTTTTCAGGGAATCAACCTCAGTGCCCCATCCAGTAACTGTATCTTACTCAAAGTCTAGGATCTCTGGAAAATATGCAGTCCTAATGGTTAGGTCTGAATTTGGCTTATCATGGCCCAGCATCCTCTAAACTAAAAGACAAGTTATCTGTCTTCCTCCTGTCACCCCCTCCATAGCCAACACACATATCCAATATGTATATATAATAAGAACATATCAACAACAAATCTTACAAAAGCTGTAGCAAAAAGATACTAGCTACTACAGGCCACCCAGGGAGGCTGCCCCTTTGCAAGTATAGTTTCTTCAGGGGGTAGGCAGTGGGTCAGTGACAAAAGGTGATGGTTTCCATGCTAAGGAAGGAGACGTGCATGTTGGTCTTGCTGTCTGCCCCACAGCCAGAGCTTCAAGGAGTCATCAAAGGTGATCTCTTCAGACACCTGATCAGGCTCTACCTGCCCCATGCAGATTCTGGCTGACTCCATCATCGCCCCCTCTGCATAGGAGTGAGTGGAATCTTTCTCAGTGTGAGGGTTTCTGGAGAGAAGCTCCTCAACCACATTTTGATAGTCTTCCAGGCTGATGCATCATTCCCTGTCTGAGTCATACACGCAGAACAAATCTCTTAACTTCTTTTCAGTGCACCTGCACCTGCTCCTCCTCCATCGGTTGGAAGTAAGACATGGTAATCAGGAAGCTCTCAAATTAATCTCCTGGACCAGGCCACTGAGCCCCTTGCACATGTTCATATTGTCAAAGAAGGCAGATGGCTATTTGGATCATATTTGGTTGAGTTCCAGGCCTGGAACTTTGTTTAAGTTCTCCTTAGGAATGGTGGGCTGATCTCCACTCAGCTTCTTAAACCTCCACTGGAGCTGCTGGCTCTAGTCTCCCGAGAAACCTTTCTTGTTCATAAGTTCCCACACATCATCAGGTTGGAGGAGGGAAGTGCCCATGGTGCTCCTGGCAGGGGCTGTGGGAAATGGCTTTCTCACAGGGTCGGGACTGACACTGGCTCTGCAGCATCTGATTAGGCCTTGGGTTCAACATGGGTGAGGATGCCAGGGATGAGTCTGAGCCACAGGTCAAGAAGCTTGGGCAAAGAAAAAAAATCATCTAAATAGGAAAGAAAGAAGGAAAACAGTCACTATTTGCAGATAACATAATAGTATGTATTGAAAACCCTGAAGATTCCACCAAAAATCTGTTAGAACTAATAAACAAATTGAGTAAAGTTGTAGGATACAAAATCAACATAAAAAAGCTGTTGTGTTTCTATACAATAACAACAAGACAATCAAAAAGATAAATTAATAAAACAATCTCATTTACAACTCTACCAAAAAAAAAAAAAAAGAAACTAGGTATATATTTATTGGAGGAAGTGATAGACCTGCACAATGAAAATTATAAGACATTGATGAAAGAAACTGGAGAATTATTATTGTTAAAATTACCATACTACTTAATGAACAAAAGACTCCAAAAGCCAAAGAAATCTTGAGAAAGAACAAAGCTAGAGGCATCACACTTCCTGATTTCAAACTATATTACAGAGCTATAGTAATCAAAACATTATGGTATTAGCATAAAAACAGACACATAGATTAACGGAAAACAAGAGGAGCCTAGAAATAAATCCACTCATATATGGTTAAATAATTTATAGAAATGGAGCCAAGAGCATGGAATGGTGAAAAAAAGTCTCTTCAATAAAAGGTGTTGGGAAAACTGGACAGCCACACACAAAAGAATAAAACATAACCCTTATTTTACATTATATATACAAATTACCTGAAAATGGATTAAAGACTTGAACATAAGACCTGAAATCATAAACCTTCTAGAAGAAAACATAGGTGGTAAGTTCCTTGACATTAGTCTTGGTAATGATTTTTTTTTTTGAAATTGACACCAAAAGCAAAGGAAACAAAAGCAAAAGTAAAGAAGTGAATAAGCAATTGGGACTATATCAAACGGGAAAGCTTCTGCACAGCAAAGGAAACCATCAAAAAGAAAAGCAACCTACCGAATGGGAGAAAATATTTACAAATCATCTATCTGATAAGAGATTAATATTCAAAATACATAAACAGCTCATACAACTTAATATCGAAAGAAAAACAAAACACCAAAAAACAATCTGATTAAAAAATGGGCAGAGGATCTGAATAAACATTTTTCCAAATAAAACGTACAGATATATGGCTAATAGGTACATGAAAATGTGCTCAGTATCACTAATTATCAGGGAAATACAAATCAAAACCACATTGAGATACACCTCACACCTGTAAGGATGACTATTATCAAAAAGGCAAGAAATAACAAGTGTTGGCAAGAATGTGGAGAAAAGGAAACCATTGTGCACTGCTGGAGAAAATGTAAATTCGTTCAGTCACTATGGAAAACAGTATGGAGGTTCTTAAAAATTTTTAAATAAAAGTATTTATAATCCAACAATTCCACTTCTGGTACTTATCTGAAGGAAACAAAAACATTAATTCAAAAAGATGCATGCACCCCAGTATGCATAACAGGGTTGTCCACAATTGCTAAGACATGGAAGCAGCCTAGATGTCCATCAATGGATGAATAAAGAAATTGTGGCATATATATATATATATATACACATATGTGTGTGTGTGTGTGTATATGTGTGTGTGTGTATAATTCAGTAATAAAAAAGAGAAGAAAATCTTGCCATTTGTGACAATGTGGATGGACCTTGAGGGCATTATGCTAAGTAAATTTAGTCAGAGAAAAACAAATACCATATGACCTCACTTACAAATGAAATCTGAAACAAACATACCAAAATAAAATATAAAACTGAACTCCCAGATATAGGGAACATATTGGTGGCTACCAGAGGTAGAGGGTAGGGAGTAAGCAAAATCGTTGAAGGTGGTCAAAAGGTACAAACTTCCAGTTATAAAATCAATAAGTCCTGCAGATATAATGTACAGCATAGTGACGATAGCTAATAATACTGTACTGTATATTTGAAAGTTCTGAAGAGAGTTGTTCTCATCACAAGAAAAAATTCTGGAACTATGTAAAGTGATGGATTTCAACTAGACTTCCTGTGATGATCATTTCACAATATGTGCGAATATCAAATTATTATTCATACACTTGAAACTAATAAAATACTATACATCAATTATATCTCAATACAAATTTTGGGGGATTGTGTAATGGGGCAACAAACCCCCAAATTTCAGTAGCTTATCACAACACAAATTTATTTCTCTGTCATGGAAAGTCCAATGGAGATGTTCCTTGCCTAAAGCTTTCCTTCAAGCAGAGACGGAGCCTTGGAGATTTGGGCTCACTTAATTTTGGGGGGCTGCCAGCTTCAACAGATGGTCTTTGAGGTCACTATAATTCAAAAACAAACAAATAAAGAAACAAACCAAATGCCAAAAACAAACAAATAAAAACTTTCCCATGCAGAATACTGAAGAACGGGAACACATAGCAGTCTCTTTTTCAGATTATGTTTAGTCATTATTTCTGCTAAGTATTTCAGAGATCAAAGCCATAAATTATTTGAAAGCAGAGATATATGATAGCTATTCAATATAGGTAAGTTCACCATTTTCCCTTGAAACATTAACATGAAAGATGCAACACTAAACTAATCTCAATGATGCCCCATTTGTCAGGTTAGCTCCATTCAGTTGACAGACGTCAGCTGATAAACTAAATCAGGATCTCAAATTTTTTGACACAACACGGATTTTATGAAGGTAAAAGTTAAAGAAGCAGCTTATAGCCAGAAATATTGATCAGAAAGTTACTTGATAATTTCTGTAATAATATATTTTCCATAAATATAAGAAATAGAAGCAGGTTACAAATGAAGTAGAAAAATAGTCCTATATTGAAACTTTGGAATAATTCACACTTAAAAGGAAAATCTAAAAAACATTATTTTGGAATTAGATTTTTATAAATTTTTATTTATATACACTGTTCTCCTAAGAATTGAGACCTCCATACCTTTGTGTTAATAAATCATTTTACTTCCACTATCCTTTTAATATTTTAATATTTTATGACAGCATGGTTAGGCCCCATCTCCTGAGAGAAGCAAAAGAGTGTAGAATCTTAGAGCACTGATTCTCTAACTAGACCATCTCTTTCATATCTAGGTGCTACAATGTCTTATCTTTGCAAATTTAGACATGTTATTTAGTCCCCCCTTGGATTGGGATGGAGTCACTACACAGCCCCAAACAATCCATTAACAATTATTCTCAGACCAGATAATTGGTACTGAAAGACTCTTAGATGGACGAATTAGGCATGGGATATGTTTCTTTTCTGTCTGTGCGTGACAAGACTGATAATCTTTTAACAGCTTCAAGCAAACCCACAGCCATCAGAGTCCAGAGGCTGACTTCAGGAGTTGAGAAATCCCAGGAGGTAATTTCTGGGAATTTTCTAGTGGAGAAGGAGGGAAGTCTCAGACTCTAGTTCCTCTCTCTTGCCCTCTTCCTCCTTGGGCTCAATAGAAGCACTGGAGACCTTCTGCCAACTTCCTGAGCTCTACCTGAAGATGGCCACCCAGGACTGGTTGGGGACAAGGGCTAAACAGTGGTCACCAGCCACACTTAGGAGCCAGGGCCCAAAAGCCAGGCAAGCTCTGGCCACGGGGACCACTTCTTACCTTCCCAGCTCGCAAGGGGGTCACTGTTTAATCTGTCAGTGCAGTACCTGTGCTCCTGTAGGTGGAAAGGTGAGTCCTCCACAATTCTTGGCTGGGGTCCTCCAGCCTGCTTTTTCTCTGCTGCTCCACCACTCTCTGCACCTTTTCTTATTTTGGTGAATCCCCCTTCCTCGAATTAAAGTCTCTTCTTGCCTCTTTGGGGCTACATGAAAAAAAAAAAAAAAAACTAAAGAGAGAATTACTCAAATTTCACAAATTATTGCCTACACTTTAAAAAACTACACTTGTTAACCCTTAGGATTGTAGACACTTACATAAGAGGGGTAAATGTACTTTTTTTTTAACTCAAGCAATATTCAACTATCTGTTCAAATCCTAATCTTTGTGTATCAGGTGACATGTTTTTTCTTTCTAAGACCATCTGTTGACAAAAATTATTTTAATTAATTTAGTCATTTGTTAACTTTAGAATGCCATTTATTTTCAAGTAATCTTGATATATTATTTATGTCCTATACATTTTTTAAAAGTTTAAGACCATAATTTAATACTGAGGTAAAATCATGCATATAAGTTGTAGGGGCTTTTTGTACATTTTCTCTTACAGAAGAAAACATATGTTGACAGAAAACTTCATTCATTTACTTATGAATTTGTATTGATCCTTTGTGTTTTATATATAATAGGTAACGTTTATTGAGGGCTTGCTATTTGTTACAAATGTTTTCAGCACTTTAATGGGTTACTTCATTTTATTTTATGACAATTTTATCTGGTAAAATATTATTCCCCTTTACTTGGGAAGTGAGGCCCAAGGTCATATAGTTATAAAACAGACCACACTCCCTCAGATGTTTCAGCCATGAATTATCTATGCTTACTGTAAGTCAGGAAAAACTAGGTAACTATTTACTGCCCCATAGTACAGAATAAAGTGGCAGAGGTTTAGAGTGTGGCATTGTAGTGCCTTACAGTTTAATTTTCTAACACAACTCTAAGTTTCTCCAAAGAGTTGTCCAGCTGCATAAAATTCCCACTTGAACTTTCCTCAGGGAAGCTAATATGAGTGCTTTGTCTACATGGCTGTTTGTGTATGGCCCTGAGCTTTCTTGTATATCAGACATTTAGGAACAGCTGAAAAAATCAGGAGACAACTGGGATCCTTTGATAGGTGCTGATGATGAGAGAACCACTGCTAGAAGAGGCCATTACTCTTCACAGCAGCCCTACTGGGAACTAAAGAAGGCCTCTAGGAGTGAATACCAACAAGACTTAAGGACAGAAATAACTGCCATGTATGTAAGTGGGATGTACTATGGTTCTGATAATGTAAGGAGCCGACTTCAGTCTCTTCTGTTTCCAAACTGCAGGAACGGATCTGATATTAGATGCTGAGAACTTAGCTTTAATAAATGTAGTCTTTTAATGTGTTCTCATTTAAGTACTTTTTCACTCCATGGTGGTGTATGCTGGGAGAGGGAATATGCTGGATAAGTAGAAAAATGGGAGTGGCAAACTGGAAAATCTGTTTTTTTTTTTAATTGTCTTACCCCAAAGTGAGGCCAGTCCTACTACTATATCTCCTCCGTCAAAATTAATATATGATATTGATCCTCACAATGTTATAATATATCAAGTGCAATTTATGAAAAGATGATAGAATGTCTTCTTTAGACTATTCATGTCATTTTATTTATTTATTTCATATGACATTCTTCATGTTTCACATTATTAGATAAACTTTAATCTAGTAGGTAATGAAAAACATTACCTTCCATGGGAATTTGATCTGATATGTTGGGAAAAACATTGAATATTGATTGGGAGATTAGTCATAGTAATTTGAATCTTAAAGTAGTGTAAAATATTTTTACATTATATTCATTTATTCATAAACTATACATTTATTGAGCACTTACTCTGTACCAGGCATTTTGGTAGATGATAACCAAAAGAAGAAATGTTTATGCCCTCAAAGAGCTTGCAGTGTATTAGAAAAAGCATGTTTAAACAGTTTCAGAATAATACAGTTAATATTAAAATAGAAATACTGTATGTACTAGACAAGTACCTAAATGAGAGAACACTCAATTCTTCCCTGGAGAGGAAAGGCTGAGAAAAATAATGCAGGGATGATGCAATACAACATATGATTTAAAATGCCAACTTTAAAAATTAGTTTATTTGTGTGAGTTTGTCCTTTAGAATATGAGAGATGTAAAGAAAATAGATCTATAAACCAAATATGATTAAAAATATCCAAAGTTCTTCTTGTGAGAGTATCTAAATCATGGTACTGAATTTAATGAAATAAGAAAATATGTTCAATTTGAAGGACTAATCTGTGCAAATTCATAAGGTTAAAAAAATTTTAGGCATGATGGAAAGCTGTTTCATAATGGAGGAAAGTGGGAAAAAACTTTATTGATGTTATTCTATTGGCTTTTAATTTTCCATCGATTTTGTTAACGTATTAGCATTTAGTCCTATTTTTCCTCCTTTAATTTTTTTTTCTTTTAGTTGTTTAAAATGTTTTTTATTTGATTTATTTACAGAATTTTGAGTATGTTAAACTTGAATACTATTTTCTGTATTTATCCTGTTTTAATTTTATAGAGATTCTTGACTATGTAGGCTAACATAACAAACAGTTTTTGAAGGTTCTTAACCATTATTTCTTGCAATAAAATTTCTGTTCTTTTTGTTTCTCTTTTCCTTCTAGGATTCCATTTACATGTATGTTTAACATTTTCACTGGTTCCCTTATTTAATTATTTTAATCACATTTTCCATCTTTTTGCCTCTCTGTGCTTCAGTCAACAATTTTCTTAGTATTTTCCAGGGCATTATTTTCTAGTTAACTAACCCTTTCTCCAGCTGTGTATAATATGTTTTGAAACCCATGTATGGAATTGAGTGTGATGCTCCTTTCAGCTTCTAAAAATGTGTTGAAATCTTTTTGCCCACTGATAATATAGATCTTGTCCTCTTTATGTATGTTTTATTTAAATAAAATTTTATCAAAATTTAAGTTCTATGATGACTCTTTTCCTTACGAAAAATATCCATTCATCACTGAAATAAATAGTAGTGTGTATCTAAGGCTTTAGAGTTATATTTTCATAGGTGACTTTGGGAACTGTTTTCAATAATATAGACAGCATCTCTGCATTCATTTGCATTTCTAAACTTTCCATTGTCTTTATTTCAATAATCAGAAGTTTTATTTAACATCAAAAGTTACATTGGAAATTGCTGAATAAATTTTAAAATCCTTTGTATTCTGTTTTATATTGTTGGTACCTAATAGGGAAAATATTCTTAATAAATTTTACTGTTTTCTGGTAGTATAATGTTGGGAAGTACTACTTTGTGTATGAAATTAGGAAGTTTAATAATGTATATAAACAACACTCAATACGTTTTAAATAATAACTTGAATAGATATGTCCCATTTACTTTTAGGATTTCTTTCTTTACATTTTGATATATATGTATTGCATATATGCATAGCCAATACATATATAATGGATAGATAGATAGATAGATGAACAGATAGACAGTTGGATATAGATATACAGATATAGATATATATAGAGAGAGATATAGTGTTTATGGATAATGGGGCCCCTGGAAAAACTTTTTACTTTCTATTCTCTTAGTAAGGAGAATTTGCTATCATTGACTTATGCACTATTGTTCTGATTCAACCAAATTCTTTCCCACAATTTTATCCTATGAATTTAGTTCAACTTGTCTCCAATTTGAAGAATATATTTGAAATGACAGGGTAAAAAGAAAATAAAATTTATTAATTAAAATATATAACTTTGCATTCCAATTCTAATTCCATATAGTGATAGTAAAATAAAACCTAATTTAGATTGAAATCACATTCTCCCTCTCCATTTACCATATTTGGGTAAAAATTGTACAGATTAGTCTGTTGTATTTACTCTACATTGCTCCAGAACTCCAAGGAATTCTCTCTGGAAGGTGATTCAGAACTGAGCATACTTCTAATTAAAGAAATATATATATAAGAAGTTGTTTTATTTATTTTTTTTGTGCCTCACTAATTTTTAGGTGCTATAGAAAAATATGTCACTTCTCTTCACACCACAAAGAACTTACAATATAATTATGGAAATAAGACTAAGAAAGACAACAAAGTCAGGTAACTAATTCCAATAGAATTAGGTTCTAATCATTTTCATTGTGTTTTAATTGTACTTTGATATTGGAAGAGAAAAAGAGTAATACCAAGTCATATATTACAAATATTAAATGTCTGTGAATAGGTTATGGAATTTATACTTAGATCTTGCATTTCAAAAATCAGTGAAAATGATACTCTTCAGCAGGGCACAGTTGGGGATATTGTGCTTCTCAAAGCTTTACCTGTCCTACAAACAAAGCATGTGAGACATGAATTGGCTGAGATCATTTTCAAAGTTGGAAAAGTCATGGATCTAGTGACCATAAAACCCAGGTCATGAACTACCTTTTCAGAGAGTCCAGTCAGTTTGGAAACCACTCACATAACCAAAAATCAAGAAGACCTAGGTATCTCTTCAACACAGTGAAGGAGGATTGGAAGACAGAGCCAAAGGAAAAGAGTTATAAATTTGCTTTATGGAAAAAATATTCTAAATTTCATCACAAACTGTCTAATTTATCTTCTGGTATTTATGAGATAGCTAAAAATAAATGAAGTAAAGTTCTTGCTAAATATTTTCATTAAAAAAGACAGTGAAGAATTTTATAACCTCTGACTGTGTAGGAATGATATAAACCATAAAAATAAGACTAGAAGGGGACAGAAACTGGAAGATACAATAATTAGTCCAGTTTTCTCATATTTTATAATAAGTAATCATTTTATGATCCAGTATTATATCAAAGTGTTAAAAATATTAATACAAGAATGACTATATATTTAAAGATATTCAGTAGACTTATTAAATAAAACAATATAGTTGAAATCATGTAGTAGGTGTTACAAGCACTTACTCATATCTTGCTCACTTCTCCTTCTTGTTACCAGCAGGAGTACTGTCTCCTTCTTAAGATTTACTTTATGTCAAGAAGGATATCAACAGAAATGACTGCTGTCACTTCTGGGCTGACACATTGAATTCCTGCTGCACACTCCTCCATGTTCCCCTCTCCTGCAGAGTGGACCAGAAGCATTATGTTGACAAGTAAGTGCCACAAGATTGAAGCAGCCTGCGATTCTGAGCTGCCACATGGAGAATAGCTGCTTTGGAGAGATGCCCAGACTGTAGGGTACTTTTTGCAAGACATAAACTTTGTTGTGATAAGTCACTGAAATGTTGTGTTCTTTTTACTGCAGTATAACCTAGTCTTTTCTGATTGACACAAAATAAGCAGTGGTTGTGACATAGTAGAAGAGGAAGTCAATAGAGCTTGTCTAAAGATTTAGATAACTAAGAATATGGCTGAGAGTAATACCTATAAAGAAAACCTCTAGAAAATGTATAAACTTTCCAAATTATCAGGAAAAAAACCCCACAAACATGCATAAAAGAAAACACTGTTTACATAGTGAAATATTTTAAAAAGCAGTGGGAGAAAATAATGACATAACTAACCAAGCATATATATATAATTTACATAAATATAAATAGGCTTAACTCAACCATTTAAAGGAAAAAATTTTATTAGAACAAAACCTAGTAATATATTGTATACAAAAATATACACGTTGCAAAATAACACAGAAAAGCCAAATATGGAGAAGGTGGATCTAACCAGCCAAGGAAAATGCAAATAAACAAAAATCCAAAAGTGGGATTAGCAATATTAAATCAGAAAAGAACAAAATTCAGGACAAGAAATAATTAAATGCAGAAAAATTTTAAAATAATACAATTTACAACAAAGATCAAAGAAAATATTCATTCATTAAATAAAACAGTAAGAGCCAAATCATCAGAAATCCAGAGAAAATGACAGAAATACATTTGTAACAGGAAACTAATTTTTCTTTTCAATTTTACATTAAATTAAATTTAAAACAAAAATAAACATGTAAACAGTATAAATATTATTAATATATACTTATAATTTTTAAGTTCTGTACTTTGATATAGAAAATATTCTTTTAAAAATGCTATTAACTTTGAAATTTGGTCATGTATAATGTCACAAAGCATTTCAATCAACTTTGGAGAGTCAAATTTTTATATACTCTACCCTCTGATTTAATTTGAGAGAGCACAAAGTTATATGGGAAAATATAAAAAGTATAATGTCCTAAGCTTAAAAACTATATGTATACGTGTGTGTCTATGTAAACATATATTTAACAACTTTATTAAGATGTATTTTAAATAACACAAAACTAATGCATTTCAAGTGTACAATTCAATGATTTTTTATTAACTTTATTGGCAGTTTCAATAATCACCATAAATAATCCTTAGAGTATTTTCACATCTCCCAAAAGGATTCCTCATGCCCATTTACAGTTCAGCCCCGTTCCCACCCAGATTCCCACTTCTAGTCCCCAGCACCCACTAATCTACTTTCTGTCTCTATAAAATTGCCTTCAGGACTGGACCTTCAAGATGGCAGAGGAGTAAGACATGGAGATCACCTTCCTCCCCACAAATACATCAGAAATACATCTATGCATGGAGCAACTCCTACAGAACACCTACTGAACTCTGGCAGAAGAACTCAGACTTCCCAAAAGGCAAGAAACTCCCCACATACCTGGGTAGAGTAAAAGAAAAAAGGAAAAACAGAGACAAAAGAATAGGGATGGGACATGCACCTTGGGGAGGGAGCTGTGAAGGAGGAAATTTTCCACACACTGTGCAGCCCCTTCACTGGCAGAGACAGTGGTGGATGTCATGGGGGGAAGCATCGGAGCCACAGAGGAGAGCACAGCAATAGGGGTACAGAGGGCAAAGTGAAGAGATTCCTGCACAAAGGATCAGTGCCAACCAGCACTCACCAGCCAGAGAGGCTTGTCTGCTCACCCAACGGGTCGGGTGGGGGCTGGGAGCTGAGGCTCAGGCTTCAGAGGAGGTCAGATCCCAGGGAGAGGACTAGGGTTGGCTGCATGAATACAGCCTGAAAGGGACTAGTATGCTACAGCTAGCTGGGAGGGAGTCCAGGAAAAACTCTGGAACTGTCGAAGAGGCAAGAGAGCAGTGTTTCAGGGTGCACAAGGAGAGGGGATTCAGAGCACCGCCTAAATGAGATCCAGAGACAGGCATCAATGGACACCAGAGACAGACGGGCATGAAATGCTAAGACTGATGCTGCAGCCACCAAGAAGCCTGTGTGCAAGCACAGGTCACTATCCACACCTCCCCTCCCAGGAGACTGTGCAGGCCACCACTGCCAGGGTCCCATGATCCAGAGACAATTTCCCAGGAGAACACACAGCACACTACAGATTGTTAAAACGTCATGCTGGCCTCTGCCGCCGTAGGCTTGGCCCGCATTCCGTATCCCTCCCTCCCCGCACCCCCTGGCCTGAGTGAGCCAGAGCCCCCCTACATGCAGAGGTGGGGCGAAATCCAAAGTTGAACACCAGGAGATGTGCAAACAAAGAAGAGAAAGGGAAATCTCACCCAGCAGCCTCAGGAGCAGTGGGTTAAATCCCTACAATCAACTTGATGTAGCTTGCATCTGTGGAATACGTGAATAAATAAGGAATCATACCAAAATTGAGGTGGTGGACTTTGGGAGCAACTGTAGACCTGGGGTTTGTTTTCTGCATCTAATTGGTTTCTGGTTTTATGTTTATCTTAGTTTAATATGTAGAGTTTATTATCATTGGTTGATTTGTTTATTGATTTGGTTGCTCTCTTCCTTTTTTAAAAAAATTTATATATGAAAATAAAAATTTATGAAATGAAATATGAAATGAAAATGAAAATACTTTATTCCTTTTTCTCTTTTTGTGAGTATGTATGTGTATGCTTCTTTGTGTGATTTTGTCTGTATAGCTTTGCTTTTACCATTTGTCTTAGCATTCTGTCTGTACGTTTTTTTTTCCTTTTTAAATTACACTGAATTTTTTAATTTTTAATAATTTATTGTTTATTTTAATATCTTTAATTTTTTCTTTCTTTCTTTCTTTCTTTCTTTCTTTCTTTCTTTCTTTATTTCTCTTTCTTTTTCTCTTTCTTTCTTTCTTTCTTTCTTTCTATCTCCTTTTTCTTCTGAGCCATGTACTGAGATGGTCTTGGTGCTCCGGCCGGGAGTCAGGCCTGTGTCTCTGAGGTGGGAGAACCGAGTTCAGGCCATTGGTCCACTGGAGACCTCATGGCCCCACTTAATATCAAATGGCAAAAGTTCCCCCAGAGATCTCCATCGCAACACTAAGACCCAGCTCCACTCAACAACCAGCAAGCTCCAGTGGTGGACACCCTATGCCAAACAATTAGCAAGACAGGAACAAAACCCCATCCATCAACAGAGAGGCTGCCTAAAATCATAATAAGGTCATAGAAACCCCCAAACACACCATCGGACACAGTCCTGCCCATCAGAAAGACAAGATCCAGCCTCATCCACCAGAACACAGGCACAATTCCTCTCCACCAGGAAGCCTACATAACCCACTGAAACAACCTTACCCACTGGGAGCAGAAAACAAAAACAGTGGGAACTACAAACCTGCAGCCTGTGAAAAGGAGACCCCAAACACAGTAAGTTAAGCAAAATGAGAAGACAAAGAAACACACAGCAGATGAAGGAGCAAGGTAAAAAGCCACCAGAACAAACAAATAAAGAGGAAATATACAGTCTACCTGAAAAATAATTCAGAGTAATGATAGTAAAGATGATCCAAAATCTTGGAAATAGAATGGAGAAAATACAAGAAACATTTAACAAGGACCTAGAAGAACTGAAGAGCAAAAAAACAATGATGAACAACACAAGAAATGAAATTAAAAGTTCGCTAGAAGGAATCAATAGCAGAATAACTGAGGCAGAATAAGTGACCTGGATAAGTGACCTGGAAGATAAAATAGTGGAAATAACAACTGCAGAGCAGAGTAAAGAAAAAAAAAAAAAACAGTGAAAAGAATTGAAGAGAGTCTCAGAGATCTCTGGGACAACATTAAATGCACCAACATTTGAATTATAGTGGTCCCAGAAGAAGAAGAGAAAAAGAAAGGGACTGAGAAAATATTTGGAGAGATTATAGGTGAAAACTTCCCTAATATGGGAAAGGAAATAGTCAAGTACAGGAAGCACAGAGAGTCCCATAAAGGATAAATCCAAGGAAAAACACTCCAAGACACATATTAATCAAACTATCAACAGTTAAATACAAAGAAAAAATATTAAAAGCAGCTAGGAAAAAAAAAAACATACAAGGAAATCCCCATAAGGATAAGAGCTGATCTTTCAGCACAAACTCTGCAAGCCAGAAGGGAGTGGAAGGACATATTTAAAGTGATGAAAGGGAAAAACCTACAACCAAGATTACTCTACACAGCAAGGATCTCATTCAGATTTGACAGAGAAATTAAAACTTTTACAGACAAGAAAAAGCTAAGAGAATTCAGCACCATCAAACCAGCTTTACAACAAATGCTAAAGGAACTTCTCTAGGAAGGAAGCACCAAAGAAGAAAAAGGCCTACAATAACAAATCCAAAACAATTAAGAAAATGGTAATAAGAACTTACATATCGATAACTACCTTAAATGTAAATGGAGCAGGCGCATCGGCCTCTCGTCAGCGACGGCGCTGCGTCACAGAGCTTTGGGCACTGCGTTCCCCAGACTGCAGCCGTTGCGGCCTAGGCACTGGCATCTCGCGCGTGAACCCTGGTCGGCGGCCCTATGAGGCTCAACAAGGCCGATGTGGAGCGGTATATCGCCTCGGTGCAGGGCTCCGCCCCATCTCCCCGGGAGAAGTCAATGAAAGGATTCTATTTTGCAAAACTGTATTACAAAGCTAAGGAATATGATCTTGCTAAAAAAATATATATCTACATACATTAACGTGCAAGAAAGGGATCCCAAAGCTCACAGATTTCTCGGCCTTCTTTATGAAGTGGAGGAAAACAGAGAGAAAGCAGTTGAATATTATAAGCGTTCAGTGGAATTAAACCCAACACAAAAAGATCTTGTGTTGAAGATTGCAGAATTGCTCTGTAAAAATGATGTTAGTGATGGAAGAGCTAAATACTGGGTTGAAAGAGCAGGTAAACTTTTTCCAGGAAGTCCTGCAATTTATAAACTAAAGGAACAGCTTTTAGATTGTAAAGGTGAAGATGGATGGAATAAACTTTTCGACTTGATTCAGTCAGAACTTTATGCAAGACCTGATGATGTCCACATGAACATCGGACTAGTAGAGCTGTATCGCTCAAACAATAGACTGAAGGATGCTGGGGCCCACTGCCACCAGGCAGAGAGAAACATAGCCTTGTGTTCAAGTTTAGAGTGGAATTCCTGTGTTCTACAGACCCTTAAGGAATATCTGGAATCTTCACAGTGTTTGGAGTCTGATAAAAGTAACTGGCGAGCAACCAATCAGGACTTACTTCTAGCCTACGCTAACCTTATGCTTCTCACGCTGTCCACGAGAGATGTGAACGAGAGCAGGGAATTGTTGGAGAGTTTTGATAGTGCTCTTCAGTCTGTGAAATCTTGTGTGGGTGGAAATGATGAACTCTCAGCTACTTTCTTCGAAGTGAGGGGACATTTCTACATGCATGCTGGTTCTCTGCTTTTGAAGATGGGTCAGCATAGTGACGTGCAGTGGCAAGTGCTCTCTGAGCTGGCTGCGTTGTGCTATCTCATAGCCTTTCAGGTTCCAAGACCAAAGGTTAAATTTATAAAAGGAGAAGCTGGACAAAATCTACTGGAAATGATGGCCTGTGATCGCCTGAGCCAATCAGGGCATATGCTGCTAAACTTAAGTCGTGACAAGCAAGACTTTTTAAAAGAGGTTGTAGAATCCTTTGCCAATGAAAGTGGGCAGTCTGCTGTATATGATGCTCTGTTTTCTAGTCAGTCACCTAAAGATAGATCTTTCCTTGGTAATGATGATATTGGAAACCTTGATGTACAAGCACCAGGTCCTGAGGATTTGGCTCAATATGATGTTGGTGCCATTCGAGCACACAATGGTAGTCTTCAGCACCTCACCTGGCTTGGCTTACAATGGAATTCATTGCCCGCCTTACCTGCGATTCGAAAATGGCTAAAACAGCTTTTTCATCATTTGCCCCAGGAAACCTCAAGACTTGAAACAAATGCACCTGAATCAATATGTATTTTAGATCTTGAAGTATTTCTACTTGGAGTAATATATACCAGCCACTTACAATTAAAGGAGAGTGTAATTCTCACTACAGCTTCTATCAGCCTCTGTGCTTGCCACTTCCTGTGTGTAAACAGCTTTGCACAGAAAGACAGAAATCTTGGTGGGATGCAGTTTGTAATCTAATCCACAGAAAAGCAATACCTGGAACCTCAGCAAAATTGCGACTTCTAGTTCAGCATGACATAAACACTCTAAGGGGCCAGGAAAAACATGGCTTTCAGCCTGCTCTACTTGTGCACAGGGCAAAATGCCTTCAGAAAATGGACAGTGGTCTTAATTCTTTTTATGATCAACGAGAATACATAGGCAGAAGTGTTAATTACTGGAAGAAGGTTTTGCCATTGTTGAAGATACTTAAAAAGAAGAGCAGTATCCCTGAACCTATTGACCCTCTGTTTAAACATTTTCATAGTGCAGACATTCAGGCATCTGAAATGGGTGAATATGAAGAGGAAGCACACATAACATGTGCTATATTGGATGCAGTTAATGGAAATATAGACGATGCTGTGGCTGCTTTTGAATCTATTAATAATGTCGTTTCTTACTGGAATCTTGCACTGATTTTTCACAGAAAAGCAGAAGACATTGAAAATGATGCACTTTCTTCTGAAGAACGAGAAGAATGCAAAAATTACCTGAGAAAGACCAGAGACTACCTGATAAAGATTTTAGATGACAGTGATTCAGATCTGTCAGTGGTTAAGAAATTGCCCGTGTCCCTGGAATCTGTAAAAGAGATGCTTAATTTAGTCATGCAGGAGCTCAATGACTTCAGTGAAGGAGGGCCTCTTTATAGAAATGGTTCTTTGTGAAATGCAGATTCAGAAGTAAAACATTCTACACAGTCTCCCACCAAATACTCTCTCTCACCAAATAAAAGTTACAAGTATTCTCCCAAAACACCACCTCCATGGGCAGAAGATCAAAATTCTTTATTGAAAATGATCTGCCAACAAGTAGAGGCCATTAAGAAAGAAATGCAGGAGTTGAAACTAAATAGCGGTAACTCAGGGTCCCCTCATCGTTGGCCTACAGAGAATTATGGACCAGATTCAGTGCCTGATGGATATCAGGGGTCACAGAATTTTCATGGGGCCCCACTAACAGTGGAAGAGAAGAAAAAGCCTGAAGATCTTCCCTCAGATGACGATGTTCTCATCGTGTATGAGCTAACCCCGACCCCTGAGCAAAAAGCTCTTGCAAGCAAACTTCAGCTTCCTCCCACTTTCTTCTGTTATAAGAGCAGGCCAGACTACATCAGCGAAGAGGAGGAGGATGATGAAGATTTTGACACAGCTATCAAGAAGCTTAATGGAAAACTATATTTGGATGACTCAGAAAAATGTAGACCATTAGAAGAAAATCTAACAGATAATGAGAAAGAATGTATTATTGTTTGGGAAAAGAAACCAACAGTTGAAGAAAAGGCAAAAGCAGATACGTTAAAGCTTCCACCTACATTTTTTTGTGGAGTCTGCAGTGACACTGATGAGGACAATGGAAGTGGGGAAGACTTCCAATCGGAGCTTCACAAAGTTCAGGAAGCTCAAAAATCCCAGAATGAGGACATAACTAGCATGGCTGACAGTGTGTGTACAGATGGCAGTAAAGTGACTGTACCATTTTTGTGTAAATCTGAAGAACCAGAGTTTACTACCAGATCTATTAGTTCACCACCTATTTCTTCTGAAACTGTCGATAAACCTGTGGATTTATCTACTAGAAAGGAAAATGATGCAGATTCTACAAGCCAAGTGGAAAGCAAAACAGTTTCATTTGGATTTGGAGGTAGCACAGGGCTGTCATTTGCAGACTTGACTTCCAGTAATTCTGGGGATTTTGCTTTTGGGTCCAAAGATAAAAATTTCCAGTGGGCAAATACTGGAGCAGCTGTGTTCGGAGCACAGTCAGCCAGTAAAGTTGGCGAAGATGAAGATGGTAGTGATGAAGAGGTAGTTCATAATGAAGATATCCATTTTGAACCAATAGTGTCATTACCAGAGGTAGAAGTAAAATCTGGAGAAGAAGATGAAGAAATTTTATTTAAAGAGAGAGCCAAACTTTACAGGTGGGATCGAGAGGCCAGTCCGTGGAAGGAGCGTGGGGTTGGAGACATGAAGATCCTCTGGCACACGATGAATAATTACTACCGGGTCCTGTTGAGAAGAGACCAGGTGCTCAAAGTGTGTGCAAAACACGTCATCACCAAAACAATGGAACTGAAACCCTTGAATGTTTCCAACAATGCTTTAGTTTGGACTGCCTCAGATTATGCTGATGGAGAAGCCAAAGTGGAACAGCTTGCAGTGAGATTTAAAACTAAAGAAATGACTGACTGTTTTAAGAAAAAATTTGAAGAATGTCAACAGAATTTATTGAAACTCCAGGAAGAACAGGTATCACTGAGAGCAAAGGAGACAAATCCTGTGGTGTTTTTTGATGTTTGTGCAGATGATGAGCCTCTGGGATGTATAACCATGGAATTATTTTCAAACATTGTTCCTCAAACTGCTGAGAACTTCAGAGCACTGTGCACTGGAGAGAAGGGCTTTGGTTTCAAGAACTCCGTTTTTCACAGAGTGATTCCAGATTTTGTTTGCCAAGGGGGAGATATCACCAAACACGATGGAACAGGAGGATGGTCCATTTATGGAGATAAATTTGAAGATGAAAATTTTGATGTGAAACATACCAGTCCTGGCTTACTATCCATGGCCAATCGAGGCCAGGATACCAATAATTCTCAATTTTTCATAACACTGAAAAAAGCAGAGCATTTGGACTTTAAGCATGTAGTATTTGGGTTTGTTAAAGATGGTATGGATACTGTGAAAAAGATTGAATCCTTTGGTTCTCCTAAAGGGTCTCTTAGTTGAAGAATTATTATCACAGAATGTGGACAGATATAAAATCAATGTTTTTCATAGTAGATTTTACCTGTATAAACAGTTGAATTGAAGCCTGGCTGTTAAGACAACATGGTAATTATGTTCAGCTTTTGAAAATGGACATTTCCAATGTATAAATATGAAATTGCAGCTTATAGCTGTTGTCACTTTTTCATGTGTTATAATTGACCTTGCATGGTGTGAAATAAAAGTTTAAACACTGAAAAAAAAATGTAAATGGATTAAATGCTCCAACCAAAAGACATAGACTGGCTGAATGGATACAAAAAGAAGACCTGTACATATGCAGTCTACAAGCAACCCACTTCACCTAGGGACACAAACAGACTGAAAGTGAAGCGATGGAAAAAGATATTCCTTGCAAATGGAAATCAAAATAAAGCTGGAGTAGAAATTCTCATATCAGACAAAATAGAGTTTAAAATAAAGAGTATTGGGCCTCCCTGGTGGCGCAGTGGTTGAGAGTCCGCCTGCCGATGCAGGGGATACGGGTTCGTGCCCCGGTCTGGGAGGATCCCATATGCCGCGGAGCGGCTGGGCCCGTGAGCCATGGCCGCTGGGCCTGCGCGTCCGGAGCCTGTGCTCCGCAGCGGGGGAGGCCACAACAGTGAGAGGCCCGCATACCGCAAAAAGAAAAAAAAATAAAATAAAATAAAAAATAAATAAAATAAAATAAAGAGTATTATAAGAGACACTACATAATGATCAAGGGGTCAATCAAAGAAAAAGATATAGCAATTGTAAATATATATGCACCCAACATAGCAGCACCTCAGTATATAAGCCAAAGGGTAACAGCCATAAAACGGGAAATCAACAATAACAGAATCATAGTAAGGGACTTTAACACCCCAATTTCACCAATGGAGAGAACATCCAAAATGAAAATAAATTAGGAAACACAAGCTTTAAAGGACACATTAAACAAGATGGACTTAATTGATATTTATAGGACATTCCATCCAAAAACAACAGAATACACTTTCTTCTGAAGTGCTCATGGAACATTCTCCAGGATAGATCATATATTGGGTCACAAATCAAGACTTGATAAATTTAAGAAAATTGAAATTGTATCAAGTATCTTTTCTGACCACAACACTATGAGACTAGATATCAATTACAGGAAAAAATCTGCAAAAAATGCAAACACACGGAGACTAAAAAATACACTACTAAATAACCAAGAGATCACTGAAGAAATCAAAGAGGAAATCAAAAAATACCTAGAAAAAAATGACAATGAAAACACGATGACCCAAAACCTATGGGATGGAGCAAAAGCAGTTTTAAGAGGGAAGTTTATAGCAGTACAATCCTACCTCAAGAAACAAGAAACATCTCAAATAATCAAACCTTACACCGAAAGCAGTTAGGGAAAGAAGAACAAAAAATCCCCAAATTTAGTAGAAGAAAAGAAATCATAAAGATCAGATCAGAAATAAAAGAAAAAGAAATGAAGGCAAGGATAGCAAAGATCAATAAAACTAAAAGCTGGTGCTTTGAGAAGATAAACAAAATTGATAAACTGTTAGTCAGACACATCAGTAAAAAAAGGGATGACTCAAATCAATAGAATTAGAAATGAAAAAGATGTATCAAGTGACCCTGCAGAAATACAAAGGATCATGAGAGGTTACTACAAGAAACTATATGCCAATAAAATGTACAACCTGGAAGAAATGGACAAATTCTTAGAAAAGTGCAACCTTCTGAGACTGAACCAGGAAGACATAGAAAATATAAACAGACCAATCATAAGAACTGAAATTCAGACTGTGATTAAAAATCTTCCAACAGGGGCTTCCCTGGTGGCACAATGGTTGAGAGTCTGCCTGCCAGTGCAGGAGAAATGGGTTCATGCCCCAGTCCAGGAAGATCCCACATGCTGCGGAGTGGCTGGGCCCGTGAGCCATGGCTGCTGAGCCTGCATGTCCGGAGCCTGTGCTCCTCAAGGGAGAGGCCACAACAGTGACAAGCCCGCGTACAGCAAAAAAAAAAAAAAAAAAAAAAAAATCCAACAAACGAAAGCCCAGGACCAGATGGCTTCATAGGCAAATTCTATCAAACATTTAGAGAAGAGCTAACATCTATCCTTCTCAAACTCTTCCAAAATATAGCAGAAGGAGGAACAGTCCCAAACTCATTCTATGAGGCCACCATCACCCTGATACCACAACCAGACAAAGATGTAACAAAGAAAGAAAACTGCAGGCCAACATCACTGATGAACATAGATGCAAAAATCCTCAACAAAATACTCACTAACAGAATCCAGTAGCACATTAAAAAGATCATACACCATGATCAAGTGAGGTTTAGTACAGGAATGCAAGGATTCTTCAATATATGCAAATCAGTCAATGTGATACACCATATTAACAAATTGAAGAAGAAAAAACATATGATCATGTCAATAGATGCAGAAAAATTATTGACAATATTCAACACTGTTTTATGATAGAAAAGCCTACAGAAAGTAGGAATGGAGAGAACTTACCTGAACATAATAAAGGTCTTATATGAGAAACCCACAGCCAACATTGTTCTCAATCGTGAAAAACTGAAACCATTTCCTCTAAGATCAGGAACAAGACAATGTTTTCCACTCCCACCACTATTATTCAACACAGTTTTGGAAGTTTTAGCCAAAGCAATCAGAGAAGAAAAAGAAACTAAAGGAAGCCAAATTAGTAAAGAAGAAGTAAAGCTGTCACTGTTTTCAGATGACATGATACTATACATAGAGAATCCTAAAGAAGCTACCAGAAACTTAGTAGAGCGAATCAATGAATTTGGTAAAGTAGCAGGATACAAAATTAATACACAGTAATCTCTTGCCTTCTTATATACTAATGATGCAAATCTGAAAGAGAAATTAAGGAACCACTCCCATTTACCACTTCAACAAAAAATAAAATAAAATACCTAGGAATAAACCTACTTAAGGAGACAAAAGACCTGTATGCAGAAAACTATAAGACACTGATGAAAGAAATTAAAGATGATACAAACAGATGGAGAAACAGATATACCATGTTCTTGGATTGGAAGAATCAACATTGTGAAGATGACTATACTACCCAAAGCAATCTACAGATTCAATGCCACTCTTAACAAACTACCAATGGCAATTTTCACAGAATTAGAACAAAATTTTTCACAATTTGTATGGAAACACGAAAGACCCTAAATAGCCAAAGCAATCTTGAGAAAGAAAAACTGAGCAGGAGGAATCAAGCTCCTGGAATTCAGACTATACTACAAAGCTATGGTATTAAAACAGTATGGTACTGGCACAAAAACAGAAATATACATCAATGAAATAGGATAGACATCCCAGAGATAAACCCATGTACATATGGTCACCTTGTTTTTGATAAGGCAGCAAGAATATACAGTGGAGAAAAGACAGTTGCTTCAATAAGTGGTGCTGGGAAAACTGGACAGCTACATGTGTAAGAATGAAATTAGAGCATTCCTTAGCACCATACACCAAAATAAACTCAAAATGGATTAAAGGCCTAAATGTAAGCCAGATACTCTAAAACTCTTAGAGGAAAACATAGGCAGAACACTCTATGACATAAATCACAGCAATATCCTTTTTGACCCACCTCTTAGAGAAATGTAAATAAAAACAAAAATAAACAAATGGGAGCTAAAGAAACTTAAAAGCTTTTGCATAGCAAAGGAAACCATAAACAAGAGAAAAAGACAACCCTCAGAATGGGAGAAAATATTTGCAAATGAAGCAACTGACAAAGGACTAATCTCCAAAATTTACAAGCAACTCATGCAGCTCAACATCAAAAAAATAAACAACCCAAACCAAAAATGGGCAGAAGACCTAAACAGACATTTCTCCAAAGAAGACATACAGATTGCCAACAAACCCATGAAAGGATGCTCAATATCACCAATCATTAGAGAAATACAAATCAAAACTACAATGAGATATCACCTCTCACTGGTAAGAATGGTCATCATTAAAATCTACAAACAAATGCTGGAGAGGGTATGGAGAAAAGGAAACCCTTTTGCACTATTGGTGGGAATGTAAATTGATGCAGCCACTTTGGAGAATTGTATGGAGGTTGCTTAAAAAACAAAAAATAAAACTACCATACAACCCAGCAATCCCATTACTGGGCATATATCCTGAGAAAACCATAATTCAAAAAGAGTCATTTACCACAATGTTCACTACAGCTCTATTTACAATAGCCAGGGCATGGAAGCAACCTAAGTGTCCATCAACAAATGAGTGGATAAAGAAGATGTGGCATATATATCTATATATCTATATATCTATATATCTATATATATATATATATACAATGGAATATTACTGAGAAATGAAATTGAGTTATTTGTAGTGAGGTGGATGGACCTAGATTCTATCATACAGAGTGAAGTAAGTCAGAAGGAGAAAAACAAATACCGTATGCTAACCTATATATAAGGAATCTCAAAAAATAAAAAAATAAAAAATAATAATGGTTCTGAAGAGCCTAGGGGAAGGACAGGAATAAAGGCCCAGATGTAGAGAATGGACTTGAGGACACAGGTAGTGGGAATGGTAAGCTGGGATGAAGTGAGAGAGTGGCCTAGACATATATACGCTACCAAATGTAAAATAACTAGTGGGATGCAGCCACATAGCACAGGGAGATCAGCTGGATGCTTTGTGACCACCCAGAGGGGTGGGATAGGGAGGGTGGGATGGAGGTGATATGGGGATATATGTATATGTATAGCTGATTCATTTTGTTATACAGCAGAAGCTAACGTAACCAATGTAAGGCAATTATACTGCAATAAAGATGTTTAAAAAATTGCCTTAGTTGGAAATTTTATGTACCTGTAACCATATGACATGTTGTCTCTTTCGTCTAGCTTCTTAAACTTAGAATAATGTTTTCTGAAGTTAATCCAGGACATAGCCTGGCCAGGAATTCCTTCCTTTTTATTACTGAGTAGTATTCTATTGTATAGATATACAACACTTTGTCTGTTCACTTATCAATTGATGGACATTTAAGTTCTTTCCACTTTTTGGCTATTGTGAATAATGCTGCTATGGACATTCATGTGCAAGTCTTTTTGTGGACATGCATTTTCATATAACCTGGGTATAGACCTACAAGTGTTGGGTTCTACAGTATTTTATGTTTAACTTTTGGAGAAACTTCTAAACTGTTTTCCAAAGTAGGTGTACCATCTCACATTCTCCCAGAAATGTATGATATTTTTCCACATTTTACACATTGTCACCACTGTTTGTTATTGTTAGTCTTATTTTGGATAGCTGATCTAGTGGATATGAAATTGTATCTTGTAGTTTTAATTTATATTTCTCTAATGATGGACTTGTTATGTACTTATTAGCTCTGATGTGTATTTTTTTTTCAAGGCCTCCAAGGTATTAGCTTAATCCTGATACTATCTACCAGGAGATAGAATCAGATAGCACAGGTTAAGGGTTCAGTACTACAAGATAGCCCCCTCCCCCCACACACACACTTCGGAGGCCAAACACAAGTCCAGGTTGCTACCTGTGCTTCTGACCAAACAGCTATAAGTAGGAGGGTCACACAACCACCTGCTTGGGTTTTATTAATCTTCTAGAGTGGACTACATAATTTAGAGAAACATTTTATATCCTTTTATTTTATAAAAGGATATAACTTAGGAACCAGTAGATGAAAGAGATGCATAAGGCAAGGTAGGGTGAAAGGATGCCGTGCTTCTATGCTTTCTGGGTGCACCACTTTCCTCATATCTCCATGTATTCACTGGAAGCTCTCAAAATCCCATCCTTTTTGGTTTTTATGATGACTTCATTACCTAGGTATGGTTGCTTAAATCATCGGCCATTGGTGATTGGACTCAATTTCCAGACGTTTTCCCCTTCTTAGAGGTGAGGGTGTGGTGGGATGGGATTGAAAGTCCAAACCACTAATTACAAAGTGGGTTTCCCTGGCAACCAGACCCCATCCTCAAGTTACCTAAGGGCTTTCCAAAAGTCACCTCATTAACATTAATAGACCTAATAAATAAACAAGTGAACTATTTGGGGGGGAAATTAAGATAATATAAAATATAAATAACTTTCTAAACCAAACAGGGAAAATTGATATCACACAAATACATGACATACACACTGATAATAGAAATAATCACAGATATAAGGGATGTTACCTAAATCATGAGAGACTAATTTTCTCCATTCTATGTAAGCACATTTAGAAACTTTATATATATATATATATATAATTTTTTAGGAAAATGTAAACTGCCACTAACAATCACAGAACAGATAGATAATTTGAACAGATAAATACCACCTAAGAAACAGATTTGTCAAAGAGCTATGCTCAAAAAGTGGACTGTTTCCTAGAGCAGTTAAGAAACAGTTAATTCCAAAGCTATATAAAATCCTTTGAAGCACAGAAAAAAGAAGAGAGTTTCCAAATTTTTTTATGAAATCGGCAAAATATTGACACCAAATAGTGATTAAAGATATAGTCCAAAAGATGTAGTCCATCAGCTACATAGCCCCCTGTCCCTCTAAACAAATGAAGAAAAATAAAGAGAACTCCAAACTAATCTCACTCATGACACCAGTTTACAAAACATTAAATAAAACCTACCAAACATTACCCAGAAGCATACTAATCAAGACTGAGTCTTATTCCATGTATGCACCTATTCTGCTATTTCCCTGAGCCTGACTGCTCTAGTACAAACATATATAGCATTATAGCATTTGAATAACATTTGGTGACATTTGACATTTGTTTCACTGGTGGTCAAAGTGCCTAATGCCCAGGTGGTAACTCCTAGGTGACTTGAATCATTGTTAGTCTTTAGTAAATGACTTCATGGTTAGTGGCTTATTCTCCAATTTTTCTTTCAAGTCTCAGGAATGTTCAGTATTATAGTTTCCTTTGCATTCTATCCTACGTTTCATCTCAGCTTTGTTTTGTGTTTGTGTGAAAGGGCAGAGGTTTCCCTGGACCAGAATTAATTGTTAGGTCTTTCAGTTCTACACTATTTACTTTTGTATGCAATTTGTTTAACTAATTGGATATATAGTGGTAGTTTGGCATTAAATGCAATGTATACATTGGTAGTTTTGCTTTCAAGATAAACTCAAATGAAACACCAATGTAATATTTAAATGTAACATTTTTCAAATTTTAAGAATGAACAAACCAAAAAAACTGATTCAGTTAGTAGTCAAATTGAGCAGAAGATATATTAAAACTAATACATGTAGAGTAGAGATCTAACAACTTGCTCTCATCTCTCTCTTTTTCCCTCTCTTATCTTAATCTGTCTATTACGTTTATCCATCTCTCTTTCAATAGGGCTATTATCTAACCATTTCCTTAAAATTCCTTAAAATTCTACTCTCACATAAGACTTAAAAAGACTTTTAGTATAAGCTGTACATTCGGATTCCTTTCTGAGGGCAATAGACAGCATCTGATTATCTTACTAATGGAGGTAAATTTCTGTCCTGATTAGGAGAAAAATACCACGGCCTTGTATCAATGCATATCATGGTATAATAAGAAAATAGTATAATGCATGGCTTTTATCTGCATTTTCTGTTCTTATTGAAAGAAGGAATGAGACTAGAATAGGTGCTGTAGAAGAACACTAAAAATAAGGTGGTTCGCTCTGGGCTTTGCCTGGACTAGCATAAAAGACGCCTGGATAAGGTGGGAGCCAAGCTGCTAGGAAAGCACCTCATTAAAGGTAGGCTGCCTAGAGAGAGCAGAAGGAACACTGCGGCTTGAGAGCAGTGCAGTAGCAAGTCCAGACTTACAGGAATTCATATACCTGAAGTCCGGAGCAGTCAAACCAGCTTGAGGCCATCTATCACCATAGCAGTTAGTGGCTGCAGGGGCTGTTTGAACCCTAGATTCCTGGAGAGAGTACAATACCAGAGTGACTACAACACAGAGCTTCTGACCCTGAGATCCAGTAAGTAAATGTTCATAAAGCAAGGATCAAGAGGTTTGGTTCTCCCTGGGCACTTAGCTCTGAGGGTGAACAGGCATTCATTAGAGAGATAAGGCTCAAGTTTGAGAGATATGTCTTAAGTATTAGCAAGAGCATATCTGAGACTTCCTAAAGCAAAACAGCAGGCCACCCACCAGAGTGGAGAGGGCTCAGAGAAGGCACAGCTGTGGCTGTCATAGAAGGATTGGACTAAGGAAAAAAAATATTATAAATGCTAGTGTCTCCAAGAAAAGCAAAATTTACTTGGTGAGATAGTGTTAAATACTTATTCTTCCTATTCCAAAATATACAATGTAGTTTGTTTTTGACTGATTTGAGTAATATTTTGTTTCTAGTATCTCTAAAGAATAAGTATGCAAATTTTAAAGTTTATGTTTTAAAAACTTAAAAAGAAAGCTTGAGAGCTAGAAAGGAGTGTAGAGATAATATATTCTATCACATACTCACACAGTACATTTCCAAATGAGAAATGTGACACTCAGGGAAGTTCTCTAACTTGCCTAGAGTCATGAATGGTAATGAAAGAATTAATACTCACACTGCTGATTCCTAACACAAACTTAGTTTAGTATAGAATATCATTAATAAACAGTAAATTTGCTAAATAAAATTTCTACTTTATCCATTTTTCAGAACATCAACAACAACAACAAATGGTTGGCTACTTGCAGGAACACAAGTTTTTTAAAGAATAAAAAAAAATGTTTGTGGATATAACTCATAAGTACTGACACATTCTATATGAGTGCATAGAAATATATACAATGCCACTATATATACATTGCATATATAGGGATATATATATATATATATATCTCCATCCAGATATATATGGATAGCTAGATATATATGGGTATATATAGTTTTATATGTAAACAAATATATGTAGGGATATATGCATACATACACGTATTCCTTGAATATGTAATTTCAAGTTGTAATTCTTATCAACTGAAGAACAGAATAAGCTGCCTCAAAATGTGCCGTGTTGGCAGGTGGATTGTTTTGAGCTAAAGTCAATCAAGACACAGCAGATTCAAGAAAAAAAGCTTTTTGACCTTCGCCTTAACTGCCTAAAATAATTTTTAAATAAAGGGCCTGGTCCAGCAAGAAACTGTCACCAGAGATAACTATAAAGAGTATGGGCTATGTGTAATAAGCTGGCGGAGCTTAACAGGGCTTGTTCAGAGTCCTCTCTGTGGACTCTGTATCTCTGTTAGGCATGAAAAACACTTGTTTACCAAACATTTGCTCTTCTCATCTTGCTGTGAATTGTCTTCCTTCGCTTTGAGGACCTAGACCCCTACCCCCTTCTCCTTAGCTCAGGATGACATATAAGCCTCAATTGCCTGAATGTCTGAGAGCTTCTCATGTCTATGGGTGGTTCCTGTATACATGAACTGAAGTTTATTTTTCTCCTGTTAATCTATCTTACATCAATTTAATTATTAAATGAGTCAAAAATACCTACAAGGGTAGAGAAAACATGTTCCTTCCTGGCACAACTTAAACACGTGGGCATAATACAACAAGCAAATATAGGAAGACTCTGAATGATGGAAAGAAAAAGATGGGCTGACTAAGGACCACGGGATTTGAGGAATGAAAAGACAGTGAGCTCTGTGGGTGTTAGCTTTGCCTTCTATATAGCCAGGTTGAGACACGGGGGACTGCAACCTGAAACTATCAAAAGACGTAGACAAAATGACCCGAGAGAAGCCTGGTCTACCTAGCCAAAGAAGAAGGAAAAGGATAAGGATAGCCTAATAGAGTAGTAAACTTATTGACAATGCCCACTGTACTCCACCTAAATACCAGTGGAAAAACTCCCCCACACCCCCATTCTTGGTGTCAGGGGAGCTGAGCACAGAGCCAAAGTTCCACACATCTCTCCCCTACTGCCGATAGACAGCAAAAGATAGTGCTCTGAATATCCCACCAGATTGTTCTTGTTTGGGCTAAGCAAAGAGCTGAACTTTCACCTTACCAGGCAGTAACAATGTGGAATAAAGCAGTGTAAGTTGGTGTTATTCAGGACGTTGCACCCACATCTCCCCCTGTGTCAATGAAGCCCAGTGGAGTTATGAACCTCCATCCTCACTGTTCTCCACCCTGTTGCCAGCAGTGAGGCAGCCCAAGACAGTGTGAGGCAGTACTAACTGGCATTCTGCTTTTGCTGATAGGGTAGTAGTTTTGTGGATCAGCAGGGAGCTGAGTTTCTATCCTTATCCACCAGCAACAAGGTAGTACAATGCCATGATCTGCTTTTTCAGGGATAGTGTCAGTAGAGCCCAGTGGGTATCTGAACCTCTACCTCCACACAGACCTATGTGCTACAACTAAACAGGGTGAATCTCCACTAAAACAGATCAAATTGAATCCAGAATCTCACAACATATCCTAGAAGTCCAAAATACAATCCAAAATCACACATCATTTCAAGAACCAGAACAATTACTACTTGAATCAGTAGGTGCCAACACTGATATAATTCAGCTATTGGAATTATTTGGCAAGGATTTGAAAGCAGTAATCATAAACTTGCTTCATGAGCAATTATGAACTCTATTAATAAGTGAAAAAATAGAAAACATCAGCAAAAATGGAATATATTTTAAAATACAAAGGGGAAATATAGAACTTGTAAAAATGTAAATATGAAAAATGAAATAAAATCTCACTGCACCAGCTCAATAGTAGATTGGAAACAACAGAGGAAAGAATCATGAACTTGATGATAGACAATAGAAATTACTTAATCTGAACAGTAAAGAAAAAATAGTTAACAGAGCTTCAATGGCCTGTAGATCAATATCAAAAAAAAATCTAGTATTCTTATTATCAGAATCCCAAAATGAGAGGAAAAAAGAACATGGGGTTGAAAAACTATTCAAAGAAATTATGGCTGAAAATTTCCCAAATTTGGTTAAATGCATAAGCCAGCAGATTCAAGATGCTGAGTAAAACCCAAACAAAATAAACCCAAAGATGTCTGTGTTATGATGTATCATGATCAAACTATTGAGAACTAAAGACAAAGAAAAAATCTTAAATACAGCTAAAGATAAATGATACATTGCCTATACAGGAACATTGGTTTGAATGATAGTAGATTTCTGATCTGAAAGTATGGATTCAGAAGGAAGTGTAATTCATTTTTCAAGTACTGAAAGAAAAGAACCGTCAACCCTGAATTCTATAACCAGCAAAAATATTCTTCAGGAATAAATACACTCTCAGATGAAGGAAAATTAAGAGAATTTGTCATCAGCTTACCAACCTTTAAAGAATGTTTAAACTACCTTTAAAGGAAGTTCTCCAAAGAGAAAGGAAAATAATAATTGTAAACTTTCATCTATATGTCATAGTTGAATCACATAGGTTTATCAATCTAACATATCCCAGTGGTAGTTCTTTCAGTGGGAGTTAGTGTATTTGTTTATGTAAGTATATATGTATTTAGTTTGTTCACATATTAGACATCAGACATATGATTACAAGCTTTTGCCAAGCACTAGCTAGGTACAGAGAACACAGTCCATGTTAGAATTGCCCATGCATGCAGAGAACGTAAAATTTTGTAGGAGAAAATGACATTGCACACATAATGAGACAATGTTTTAAACTTACAATTATTTAAAATCCTGTGAAAATGTGTAAGATCGAGGAGGGTGTATGTCAAAGGAGCCTTACCTCCTCTAGTGGACTGGGTAGGGAGGGCTTTCTGAGAAGGTGCAATTTAAGATGATACTCAAAAATGAGGGTGATAACAGGGTTAAAGGTGGTGGGGGCCAAGGAAGTGTGCAGAAAGAACATTCAGAATAAAGGGACAACATGGACCAGGGCCTGATGTGGAAAGGAAGGAGTTTGGGGCATTCTAAGAACTAAAAGAAATCCAGCACAACTGAAATTTTACTGTGCAATGGGGAAATGACACTTTTGAGATAGATGGGACCTGAAAGCCATGTAGACCATTCTGAACTTTATATAGGACCAACATGAGGTTGCAGCAGTATTTTAAATGCAAGAGCACTATGATCAAAACATTGCTTCCTGTTGGTGTTTCCCAAAGGCCCTTCCTTCTTTCAGAAAACACAATTGGATGACAGGGTGATTCTTTGTTCTTAGTGATTCCCATTGATAGCAGTTATCATCAGTTTCCTCTGTTTGTGACAGGGGCAGCTACTGGCAAAAATTATACCTAGTGACTTCTACTTTCTTTATCAATTTATTGCCCATTTTCTGGAGAAAATTTCAATTGATCATTACTTTTTCAGCACCTTATCTACAGAACATCTTCCAGCAGGATTCTAATTTTCTTAAGTTAAATGAAATTAATAAAATTACACTTAGAATAGTGCCTGGCACATAACTTCAAGAAAATGCATTAATTTAAGGTAGTACTTACAGTTTACACAAAACTTTTTCAAAGTCCACCTAAGATGTCCTGGGAAACAAGCATGAGTAACATCACTTGCTGGTTATATTCTAGTGTTTTTATGAGCTCTGTGTCCACAGATACCCTCTATCCTGAGAGAAAGAGTAGGCATTTATTTGCTTTCCTACCTCAAACTGTTATGTATGCTAGTCTTCTCAAGTGTTGCAATGGAAATTCATCTAGTAGTATGTGAATTTATTTGATATGCCTAAAATTTATTTTTATGTACATCCCCTGACCCTACTTCTCCTCCCTTATCAGTAAGACACTCATGAATACCTATGTAAACTGGACCTTGTGAAGACCTCTGAGTACATCACATAGTTCTACATGCCAGAGGGGCAAACTTAACTTAATATGAACAATCAATAAATTCCATGAACCAATCTGTGAGACAATAAAATGTTTATATTGCTTGTTTATGGATAATGTTTATTTATCCCACAGCTCCTCATAGAGAAAGTAAAGCAGGCAGATCACTCAAAAGTTATCTACTGGCCACAGTTAAGAAGAAGCAGCTAGTTGCTGGCACCTATTTCCTCTATGGATATTCGGCACTTTTGGTATCTTAATCCCATTCTCATTGAACCAGATTCTTTTTCTGCCAGGACCCCATCACTGCTGTACTCACAAACGCACACAGAATCTCTTTCTCTCTCTTCTAGCCACTATAGTGGCCTCTATGTTGTTATGTCTGACTTGACAACCAAATTCTGACCTGATGGTTTTATTAGTCTATAACTTAACTTCTGACCTCTAGATTAGATCATGTGGGGTTAACATTAGATCATGTCGGGTTAAAACTCCAACTCTCAGAAAGAGAACACCAGGGTCTTCCATTTGAAAATAAGTAAAAAATAATGATGGCACATTACTCTGTCAAAGGTAATTTTTTATTGACTTATGATTTATTTCTTAATAATCAAAGCAGATTGTTTTAAAAAATCCATAGACTTCCCTTAATAGACTTATTTTATAATATAAAAAAATATATTAAGGAGACAAACACATGATTGCTGAGGAAATCTTTCAAAACATATTAGTATAAGAACATAAGGAGAAAGTCACTTTTCAGAAACAATGAGATTAAAAAGTAGAGTAATTTTTATACGTGGTGGCTCTATACTACTTTTAAAAAATATTTATTTTTATTTATTTATTTTTGGCTGCTTTGTGTCTTAGTTGAGGCACACAGGATCTTTTGTTGTGACATGTTGGCTCTTCGTTGCAGTGTGTGGGTTTCTCTCTAGTTGTGGTGTGTGCGGGCTCAGTAGTTGTGGCTTGTGGGCTCTGTAGTTGTAGTGTATGGGCTGCGGAGTTCATAGGTTCTGTAGTTGCAGCACACGGGCTTAGTTGCCCTGCAGTATGTGGGATCTTAATTCTCCAACGGGGGATCGAACCCATGTCCCCTGCATTGGAAGGCAGATTCTTAACCACTGGACCACCAGGGAAGTCTCTCTATAATAATTTTTAAATTTTCTTAAATTTAAATACACTTTTAATGTAAAAAATAATCACTCAGTATAATAATATTAATAGATTTTTTTACTAAGTGCCTACAATGTCAGAAATGTACAGATGTATTATTATTATATATTTATCTAACAGCATCTCTAAGAGATAGGTATTACATCCTCATTTTAAGGTGACCAAATTGGGACTCAAGGAGGCTTAATGGTTTAAGTAAGTTTACATGCTAATTAAGTAGTGAAGTTTTGATGGAAATTGAAATCTGCTTGGAAACCCTGTTCTGGATTCCAGTTCAACATGATGATATATTAACTGTTGGCATATGTAATATTTTGACTACCTTATACTATAATAAAAAAACACTGACACAGAAATTCCAGTGAGAATTAGTCCTGCTCTAGCTGGCAGTCACATACCTGCATATAAATAACAAATGTTGGGTTTTTTTGTTTTGAAAACACACAAAGAATACCACTTTTGAATCTTTAAACAAGCCTGGCTATGAGATTTTTTATTTTGCTTTTAAAAGACTTGTATGCTCTTTGTGATAAATATGCTCAATTATCTTGATTCTTCCTCAGAATTAGACATTTATTTTCACAAAATTCACTGTATGCTTACGAGAGAATATTATAGATTACAACTGTAACTGCCGTTACTCTCCTAACCTACTCATTTTCCAAATTTCGGAAACTAATAGTCATTTATTGCCACATTTTTATTACAAAAAATTCCAAATTAGTGAATTTATCAGTTTTTATAATACAGTCTCTTTAGGGATATTGTCCTCCCAATGTAAGAACTGGGTGTGTATTTAACATGTCACACTATCATATTTACTGTTGCTGCTCAAGACTTCAGTTCAATCCAGCAGGTCTTCTTGAGCAACTCCTATATGCCAGTGCAGAGCAAGAGCTGCTGAATGAAAAACTAATAACATAATCCCTGCTCTCAATAAAATAATGGCCTAATTCTAGTACATTGTATAGAGTAGCAATTACAGAATTTCATTTTTGAATCCCAATCTAAAATGATCAGTTAAGCTCCTAATAATGAGACTGGCCAAAATTCTAATTTTCTGATTTTTCTGATTTTATTACACATTAAACAGCAGTAGGTTCCAGTTAGGGCCCTTTGTAAAATGAGATTTAGAGGAAACACTAACTTTGTTCTATACTTACGTCAACACTGGGTACAATCTAATATCTCTTGATTGCAACTTATAATCTTTGGTGTCTTCTAGTATTCCACCTTACAATCTTTTTGCTAACTGCCTATAGACTAGTTTCCCTGATTCTACTTTATGAAACACAGGGCTGACTGAATTCAGGGTAGTATCCCCAATTCTTCTGGACTCTTTGAATTATTCTCTGTTATTAGGCACGTTTCCATCTTTACTTATCTTCTGACCAACATCCCAATCACAATATGGTCAAACTAAATATTAATAGCTAACAGTGTTATCTGGCTTTTGAAAATAATTGCATTTCTGGTTTCAAGGAAATCCTCCACTATGCAAAATTGCCGTCTCTCGATGCAAGTGGGAAAAATCCAGCCCCATTAAAAAACAAGGAAGAGAGAGATTTATTTTCTATTGCTAAGTGGGAATTGTAATTATCACACAAAATAAGTGGATGGTAAAGAGTTCAAATTATGTCAATATTTTAGAGATGACTTCATTTAGATACGTGGTTTGCACTGATTTGTGGTTTACATTGAGTACAATGTTATCATTCTCAATGTTATATTATGATTATTGCAATAGAAACACATTTTTATTTAAAAATCAGTTTATTAACCCATTAATTGGTATCATGAAACCCAATCTCTCAGGAAAAATAATAGTATAGTATAGTAGAAAGACAAAAGAATTTGAAGTTTAGTTTCTTTCTAAAATGGAGTGATAATACTTTACAAACTTACAATAAGGACAAAACAAGAAAACTCATATAAAATGCTTTTATAAAATGAAATAAAAGTTTTAACTTAGATAAGTATCTGGTAATTAATTGTAAAAATAAGACATCATATTGACTAAGCATATTGGAATAATTCTTAGGAGAGAACCAACTCAATTATATAAAACAAATGTATAGAAGTCCTGCTTTTAGACTGCTTGTAAAAATATGGTAGCTCCTTGACTCCCTAAGATATCGAAACAGTATAGGTGAAACTACCCCAGGGCTGAGATAATTGGTTTCACTTTTATACGCCCCAGTTTCTACATTTACATTAGTTATACTAATAGAAAGACATGTTTGTTTATTTTTTTCTAAGTAGGTCTATAATAATGTTTAGAGAATATAATGAATGGAATATATCTGGTATCATGTACATTAATTTCTCATTTTAACCATGATTTTTAAATGCAATGCAAACATCTATGAAAGTTTAAGAATGTGAGTAGATCACAGAGGAAGAAAAAGCTGAAACAGCTAATATACTTGCCCAATATGGGGGGAGAAAGCTGCTTGTCATTGAAAAGCTAGAAAAGACCTGGCAGTCACTGCATTTGGATGTAATAGCTACCCAATAGAAACACAAAGTGGAACTTGCTCAGCTAGAACAGCAGATAACACAGCTTGAAAGCGACTTTACAGCTGCCAGGAAACTTTGTAGTTAGAAAGATCAGCTACACCCTTGAGATTCTGAGACATGGAGGAAACATATCTGTTTAAAAAATTACATGGCTATTGATAAGGAGACGGAACTGGAAACACCGTTTTGTACATTTTTTCTGAATTATTGAGAAATATCTATTTTACCATAAATTTTGTGAATCCATCTTTCTCTCGTATGTCTCTAAATTCAATATATACCTCAAGTGTTGGTAATAGAAATGCCATCTAGCTTCATTTAGATAGATATTAAAACTAAATAAAAAAGCAGTATTTATTAACTTATGCCTGTAGATGACTTGAAGATAAATCTGCCAAAACTGTAAGTGTAAATCCTTCCTATTCACTTTGTATTTCAGAGGCAAAGCAAACGACACATTTTTCCTAGTGGGGAAAATGACACATGTCTGACAGGTGAAATTAACACCATCTATCCAATTCAATTGACTAAGCGCTTATTGTATAAAGAGCTAAATATAGGACTACGGGCTAGAAGCTGGCAACACACAGATAGATAATAGGACAAAGTCCTGATCTATCTGGATAGGACAAAGTCCTGATCTACCTGGAGCTCATTTCTTCATGGGAGTTCATTAAGTGTACCACTGTAATACACAGTCTCCTACTATGTTCACTAAAAAAATATATTCACTTTACAAAGTATACAATTTTTATTATTCTTAAGAATAGGTTTCCTTTTTTAAAATTTAGGGTGAAATCAATTATCTGAAATCTAATCAACAAATATGTAGTCTCTACATCCCAGAATTTTCCAATTTCCAAATCTTTAAACATATATACATAAAACATGAATAATGAATTCTATTTCCTAGTACCTTTAAAGCTAATATTATTTTATAACTTTTATAACGTAGGTTTTTTTTTTTTTTTGACTCTGCATATTTGTACAGCCTGCTCAGAATAAGGGCATGAGAGTTCTAGGACTTATAAATTTTCCATAGAAAACAAACAAAACAATATAAGTCTTACGTTTGTAAGAACTTTTGAAGTGCTTCATTATGTTGAATTGTTTAAAGACTATTAGCAATAGTAATACCAAATCATTCTTGGGTTGGACTTACAATTTAACAATTGGTTAGGGAAAAGCCATTTAGAATCAAATGGACCTAAATCCATACCTTTTATTAATAATGACAGAAGTAATGGAACATTGAAATACATATTCATAAGAAGATATCACATGCCATTTACTAAGTTTTGTACACCTGAGAAAATATGTTAATATAGATAATTGTTGTGTTAAAATTATAGCCAAACATGTCTGCAGGTTTTAGCTGTCTAATCTAATTCTACATTCTCAATGAATAATGTTTAACATTTGAACCAAAAACATTTTGGCACGAATAATTAAAGGCTTAAGTTAAATACATAGACAGTCATTTAAATTTAGATCTGCAATAACATTTACTATTATTCTCCAAGGCTTTGACTGCTTGACAGAAACAAAGTACTCTGGGATTAATTTCAAGAAATGGTGCCAACTCTGCCGCAATTTGCTGTAATTAAGACATGAAAGAACACTAAATATTCAGATTAAAGAAGCATGATGGAGCATGATAGAGTGTCAAGGTGTGGCAGGGAGCCAATAAAAAAAAAAAAAAACAGCCAGGAATACCATATTGATGGATATGAAAACAGCACCGGTAAAGTTTGGTGAATTTTCTTTTAAGGAAGCACATTGGTTTATCATTTTAGCTTTCGATTATTTTTTTATGTCTTTCCTCACTCAAATTTAAAGCTGAGACCTGGTGTGTTAGAAAGATAATAAAATTGAAAGAAGAAAGTGACAAACATTGTGTTCTTCTAAAGCTAATTAGTTCAAGTGTTGTGGAGAAGTCATTAGGAGGGTATCATAATTATCTTTATGGTGAAGGGATTTCCCTGTGTGTCACATTAGTGTAGTTTGCTTTAGAGCTAAATGAAAGAGCCATATAGGTGTTAACTCTAGGAGATTAAATACACTTTTTGTATTCATTAAATTCTTCTTTACAGTTTAAAGAGAAAGTATTCATTTTGATCTAACAAGTCTCCTTTTTAATTCCCTAAGAATCATGGGATATAGTATTCTTTAGTCTTGGAACCTTTATGTATTGATTAACACTTCATTTAGGCTAATGGTGGGTGAATCTTCCAACTGATTTTTTTTTTTTAATGAAAGTCCCTTTAAGGTTTTGATCCTGGAAAAGATGTGGATACTTGACCCAGTTGCTAATGAGGAGTTGTATAATCTCCAGTATCCTATAGCTCAAAATAGCAGGATGCAATATAAAAAGTCCATCATAAAAGGCGCTATTGGAATGCTTTTTGTCTTCACAGGCAATACGCAAAAAAAATAGGACTTTCTAAGAAAGTCAGAAGCTGGTCTCCTGCAGGCACAGGAAGCCATCAAAGTCAAAGTGGGTAAGGGGGAGGCGCCTAGACAGTGCGGTCAGGAGACTGAAAGAAAATCCCAAGATCTACAGGGAGGGAAGCGTTGGGAAGAGCAATCTTCCTAGTCGTCAGAGCAGGTCTCCAGCAGCCACGTGGGGACCTGCCGAATCTGCATAGAGCAGGGCATTGTGAGAGAAAGCAGTGTACCCCAAATTGTGAGCTTCACCAGTATAGAAATCTGTTCAGCCTGACAAAAGAGAATTTCATGTTCCAGGTATATGATTAGATGCTCAAAATAGAAAATGTGGATCTTTTCAGGCTTTGGGGAAGATGCTGCTAAGAGTCAGCATCTTCCAGAGAACCATAAAAACAAAACTGAGTTGTTTACACACACAGAGATCTTTGCAGGAAACTGTGTAATGTCTTCTGGATACAGACTTTCTTCTATCTTAGCTTTTTCCCTGATTTTGCAAATCTTCATTTGGGAAAAAAGAAGCTTGAAATAAAGGGCATATTGTATAGTGCTCTTAAACAGTTCAAATTGATATTCTGCCTAGAATCTTAACATTCTAGTAAAAAAAATGTAGTTGGAGAGATATCAAAGTATTTCACAGACACTAGTATTTACATAACTTAGATAAGATAGAAATAAGATAATTTATTATTTCATAGCATAAATAAGTAATCAATTCTGCTTATAATCTGTGGTGCATAATATTCACACAACATTGAATCTCTATAGTTAGAGTCTATATGTTTGCTAAGTTTTTTTTTCACATAAATAAATAGTATGAAGCTAGGAGTATTATTATCTTTATTACATGTGAGCTATTATTTGACTAAAGTTTGTGGTGTAATATTTTATGAAATAATATCTGAATGAAGTCACTGGGTACATAATAGACAGCCATCGTCAACCCCTTAATTTTTCCTTCCACTATTCACAACGTTGCCAGATACGTATTTCTGGATAAAACCCCCTAGAGGTCTCCTGCAAATTCTTTTTCAATACAACTAGATCATTGCAGATAATTGTATTACACAGTGTATCGATCCAAAATCGTTGTGAACCGGAAACATCTGAAAAAACATGATTATAGCTTTCTGTTTATTGTTCGTACATCATATAAGCAGGCTTTTGTGTGAATCACCTGTAAAAAAGGCAAGGTGGAAACATCAGAGAAATTACCTCTTTACAAGAATCTATTGATCACTTTAAATCAAAGAAGTATGTTTGACATAAGATTACCTGCCAGTTTGAACATTAGGTACACTATGTTATAGCCTGGGGCAGTTGTAAGTCTGACAAAAGGATTGTAAATAAAGCATGCAGCTGCGAGTGCCTCTGGCTTGGGATCAACTCCGGCTCAAGTCCAAGGCATAGGTAAACTTAAAATAATTTACCCCTTTTTAACCAGCATATAATGAATTAGAGTAGACTCTTAGGAGAACTGTGGGGCATAAATCTCTTAGTCATTTTGAAACGGCAAACTTCGTAGAAAATTCACATCATACATAGTTGATAAAAGGTCTTTTTTGTATATGTGCCACAAGTTTACTTAAGTAGTCTTGAAGTCAGTCTATTGGCACAGGTAGGTTCTTCAAACAAGAAACTTCCTGAAACATTCCTATCTCCATAATTATTTGTATATAGTCTGATTGCTCAAAGTCCTTTTAACTTAATGACTGTTAACCTCTCAATTTCACTGTTTGAAAATTCTCCTTATTTAAAAAGTTTTGGCGTAGGTTTTTTTTTTTCCATAAGAAATATGTATACTGTGGAAGGTGAAAAGCATATAAAATGAAACATTGCACTTTACTTATGCAACTACATTAACAATGTTAAAAAATATCATTATAAAATATTGATTGTTTTTACTTGATTACATTTTCTTATTGGTCAAGAGCAGGGAAAGCTAAAGTGCCTTTATATATTTTTAACCTTGAAGGATTTTAAAAAAATTTTTGAAATTGAACTTGTTGTAATCTTTATTGGATTTTTTCCCCATACTTGAACATGTGTTGAAATTATTAGACATTTAACTAATTTGTTCAGAGGGATTTCAATGTATTTGAAATTTAATAAAGATGAGCTCTAGATGATGCATTCTTCCTTGTTAAATATTTAGCTGTTTGCGTTAGCTCTGTGGTTTCCTGAGGCACAAATTTAAACTGTTATTATATAGCAGGTTTAAGCTATAAAAATAGTAGATGCTGTAATTTCTTCTGGGGCAAAACTGGTCATTTTGAATACTTGCAAGTAACAAAGCAAACATGTATGCACATATTTATTAGACTATAAGCACTCAGTTGCTCAAAATCTATAAATAAGAAACTGAGAATCAGGTATTCTTATATCTAATTTATAAGGGAGACATCATTCAACTTCAAAGATGAGTGATAAATGCAGAATATTTATATAGAGTTTCTTCTTTATGAGGTTGGCTGTAAAAGATATCTCTGATGTAAGACTGTAATACCTTGGTTTCTAACTTTATTGAAGCTTAATATAAACACCATTTTTTGGACATAAAATGAGAATCAGTAAAAGGGAAGATGCTTTTCTTGAAAAAATATGACCTTCTCCATTTCTATTTATATTGATTTGGAGATACTAAAAGTATTTTTTTCTTCATTTGAACTGCAAGATTGAAATTACTAATTTTCATAAAATATCATGATCTTTAATGTAATGCATTATATATCCAGTTATATTTAAGAATACCTCCAAAAAGATACTATTTAGCAATGTATATAAATATATACCCAAACATGTGATTAAAAATAAAATTAAAAACCCTGAAAACATTTAAAATTCATGATATGTTTTTGAGAAAATCTGAAAAGAAAAAAAACTGATAAATACTTTATAAACGGGAAATACTCGAATAAAAATACAGATATATATCTCTAGGAATACGGTCAACAAAGAACAAAGGAAAAATGTCTTTGTCTTAAATCACTTATTTTTTGAGAGCTTAAAGCATACTGCCTAAGTATGCTTTGGTCTAATGAAAGACTGCCATCTATTGGATGACCTTGAAAAAGTGTTTAAATTTCCTAAGTATTATACATGAAAATAAATCAGTGGAGAGCCATCATTTTGGCATAATTTATAACATATCAGTCTTTGTCTATATGAACATATATACATATACCCAAGGCCTATGCTAAAGAAAGAACAAGAATAGTATACATTAATGTTCTTCTTTTATAATACACTTATGTAGCAGCAGAAGACTCACAAATAAGCTCAGGGAATTGTTGTCTGATGAAGACATCTAATTTTTGGATTCAAATGTTTTATAAACTCGAGATTACTGACATGCATCTTGTATCTCTTCGTACATATGTTTGTTTACTTGTGTTTTAAATAAAGGAATCTGAACATTTGAATGCATGAGCTTGTATTTGGACAATAAGGATCTGTTTAAATCTTCCTCAAAGTTGCATTGCATAAAATTTAATCCAAAAACAAAAGAAAAAAAAACACATTAGCTTGGTTTTTTAAAAGGCAACGTTCTTGTTTTATCTTTCAGCCCAAGAACTTGCCAGTCAAGATGAAAAACTTCTTCTAATGGAATCCAGCTTGAAAGCTACTCAAGAGCAGCTAACTGAGCAAATAGCAGAAACAGTTCGCCAAGAACAGAACAGTAGAAAACCCCAGGCAGAGCTGAAGACAGTGACAGAAGGGATTATTGCTTCTGAAGAAGAAAAAAATGATTACAAGTGAGTTGTTTTTTAGTATTTCAAAAAGTTTTACTTTACAAACTGAAATCAAGTCAGTCCTTTTGACTTTAGCTCTTAAATATTTAATTCTCTCTGTCTTGCAAAAGGTTATGTGTAAATATACTAGCTTGTTCAATAAATTGTTCGTTCCAAATAGATAAACTTTAAATTTCCAACATCTCTTAACTGAAACGGCACATATTGAAAACGGTAACTGTCCTATTCCAGATTCTGAGTAGTGACGTGGCAGTCAACTTTCTTGTTAACTATCAAGAAATGTTCAAGGTAGGATTCAAAGCAAAGAATACACTGTGTTTCTGTAGCACCTATCTGCCAATGGCATTCTCATCTTTCTCCTTTTGGAGTCCAAAGGTTACATATGGCTCTTGTTGACTTTCTTTTTGTTAAAGTAGCAGCTCTAAGCAAGACAGTATTAAATTGAGAGACGTTTAGAGTAGAAAAATTTTGGTCAGACCATTGAGGCATGTAAGGAACTATGATGAAAAGTAATAAACCTCTATGTTGTTTTGAAACATTCAAGAAAATTGTTCTTAGTGAAACACCTAGTATTTAATTTCTGTTTTTAACATTTAAATCTTTATATAATCATTATATCTCTGCAATGTTTTCAGCTTTTGTCATCTACTATTCAAATAAACGTTAGTTTCTTTTTTTGAGTGTTCTGGTAATTAAGTATTCTGTCTTCTCTGCCTTTTGCTTCATTTTCTTAGTCTGTTTATAAAAATAATTGTGAAAGTAGCATAGCCCAGATGAATCTCTCTCTGTCCCTCTCTCTGTCTCTATTTGTCAAGAATTACACTTTACTCCCTGAACTTTGGTTAAATTGAGTAATTGCAGTTAGATAAAGCATACACATCTAATGTTTTTTATTCCCTCATCACTCATACCTTTGAACACAGTCCTGAGGCCAAAACTAAAATGTGCATTTGATATTAACCTATCTTTGGAAGTCAAATTCTAAACTTACACTACTTACTGCTTATCTTGATATATCTATCAAGAGGATTTCAAAATATTACATATGATAAACATTAAAATTCTTTTTTGATTTATAGTTTATAAAGCATATTAAAATGTAAAAGTAAAATTTTTGAAATTTATTCATGAGCAATTTATTTCTGTTTTAATCCAATGATTTAATATGACAAAACACTAAAAATAATTATAAAATCTCGGATGACACTTTATGTGTTTCTAAATAAAATTAAACGCTATGATAAATGCTGTTTGCCATTAATGTAACTTTAGTCAGATGCCAGAACACAGACAACAAAAAAAAGCCACATTTAACAAATATTAAAGGGTAGAAATTGGTACCAAGGATTAAAAGCATATTGGGCAAAGTTTCTTTGGGAATGACTACAGTAATGTACTATTGTTATAAATATTATGGTCTTTTAAAAAGCCAGATTATATTAGGGCAATAATATGCTTAAGATATATTTAGAGAATATGAAATATATAACAATGGTTGTGAACACATATAAAACTAATGACAGTTTTTGATGTTCTTATTGTTATTAAAATAATGCCAACATTTTTTCTACTGTTAAACATTACTATAAAGGCACGATATTCTGACCCACAAAAAAAAAATGTCATTTTTGATCTGAAAACTGGCATGAAAAGATCTGCTTTCAATCTTGAATTTTATAAGTAAATACACCAGACACTGATTCATCCAGTTAAATTACAATAAAAATCAAACTTAAGTTCTATATGCTTGATCTATATTTATCTATTTTATTTTCCAACACAGCCTGATCATGAAATTAAGTATGATATTCTCTCTTAACGTGAAACTGCTGTCAAGGTATACAAATATCATCTCAGAGAGTATTTAAAATTGTACAGTATTTTTTTGAAGTCTAACTATTTGAAATGGTTTTTAGCAATTAAATATTTTAAAAGTCATAAATCAGAAATATTATTGACATAAGAAAATGTTAAATTTTAAATACTGATAAATATCATAATCAAAACAGTAATGGTTTCTCAGGAGAAGCAGGTTTATCTTGCTTTTCAAATATAGCCTCGACATACATTGTCACAGGATGTGCCTACATGCTAGATATATGTGTCTATATATTTTCTATGATATGTGAAATTATATACTATTGTTTAAATGTCAAATAAAAATCAAAGCCTTTTCGGCCTAGCAAACAAAAAATTCTGTTTATTTATTTTGTTTTTTTTTTCCCACTCAATCGACAGGTGGCATGAATTGATCAAATTTACCAATTGATCTGGTTTGGGGCAGTGCCAGACACCATAGTGCTCACCAGTCAGAAGAAAGAAAGGCCATGTTAGGTGTCATAAGGCATGCAAGCATTTTAGTTAGTTCCCTTAACCAGTTATCCCTTTATTTGGAAAAGTTTTTGGATTTTAACTAGAAGATTCAGGGTCAAAATGTATGGAACATAAATTTAAGGTCTTGAGTAGTTTCTAGAATTTGCAATCACAGTAGAATATTCCTGCAGAGAGCAGAGAATCTCACTAGAAAAAAATCCAAAACTTTTATTAAGATGAAGAGAAACTCATTTCTGAAATTATGATTTGCTTTATTTTACAAAAAGAGAAAAAAATGGAACACCTCAAACATGATTTTAAAATGCATTGGAATAAGTCATGAAAACAATAACTTGAATGTATATTCTAAGGGATCTGCTACAGTTTGAAATATTTGTCAATCAGGGTCCCACACATTTCTCTCTCTAATAGTGATAATGTATCCCAGTGACTTTTTGATAAGTATTTAACTCAAACTTATTTCTTTCATTCATTTATTTTGGGATAGTCGTTCAGAATTAACCAGTTTCCTATATCACCAAAATCTATTACTAGGTTAAGTCATTTCTTAACTAAATATGAAACAGTTGAAAAAGAAGCATACAAAATATTTGGCAATCAAAAGGAAGATTTTTTAACATTAAAAGGTGACCTGTAAGTTACTGGTTCCATAAAGCTGAAGTTTTAAAAAAAACACCTAGGATTTAGATTTTATTTTTCCCCTCCTCTTTTTGAACAAAATGTAGAGAACACACACCTTATACTCAGTATAAGCCTTTTACACTTGAAAGATTTGTTCTGAATGTCCAGTGGGAACCTGGAAATCGTAATAATTTGTAGTATCGATTGAGTGAAGCTATGCAGCTGGGGCCTCCAGTGAATAGACAGGAATAGACATTTTATTGATTAACTTTTACAGTCATATTTTCAAGACTCCACTGTAACATAATTTTCACTTCCCAGCTTTGTGTTGCTGCATCGTGAAACTTGGATTCTTCTCTCTTAACATTTACCCACTTGAGGAAAAAAGTATGAAAGTATGGATATGTCTTGCCAAGGCTGTGATCTACAGATTTGCAAAACTTTCTGGAAGATGATTTCTCTCTAGTGCTATTCTACCACAAACAGTAGAAAGGAACAAAACTGGTTGTAACTGTTTTTGGACATATCATTATGGCAACTATTTGGTAATTAAACTTCTTATCTTCCTCATTCTCTTTGTGCTTAAGAATCTTAATTTTCCTACCCTAACTTCATACATGTAACTATTAAGATGAATTATCTTGTGAGAGTTTTGTTTTTATTCACTTATAATTTACATCTTATTTAATGTGAACAGCAGAAGAAAAATTATTGTAATAATAGGCTATAATTTAGTCTGAAAAGAAAGCTGTTAAATACTAAATAATTTTGACCAATAATTTCAAAGTCTGAAAATGTGAATATATACCTATTGGATATATTTGATATTTCTCTAGTCCTGTGAAAGTTTTTTTAATTATTTAAACAAAACCTGTATTTGCACAGGTGAAAATATTGCACATTTTCTGTATATAATCATATGTTTATTTACCTCGAGTTCTTTACTGCTTGCATTTTTGGCCGCTGGAACAAATTGCAGATTTTATACTCTCAATTACATATGTAGAAAGTATTTCACTGTAATTTTATGTAAGAGTTGATGACAGAGATATTAGACATTAGATTGGCTTTGGAAATGGGATTAAAAAAAGATGACATCAATTCCTTTTTTTTTAACTTCCATCTGCATTTCTTTTATTTATGACTTTGAAAAATCTAATGTTAGAATAAATTGATCCAAAGATAAAATTCAGGAGCTTCATGTGAGTACACCCAGAGGCATGAAATATAATTAAATTAGACCAAAAATTTAGCACAAGTTTTAATAGTTATGCAATATAATTCATATTCCTTAATGTTTATGTCTTACACAGTTAATTTTAGGAATCTTATCTATATTCAAAATCATTAATAACTAATATGGAATTTATAAAATTCATAGATTGAGTTAAGAAGTATTCAGCATTTTAAGGTTTTAAGTTACTTCTCTTTTAACCAAAAAATGAGTAAAGCATCCTATCTTAGTAGTGAGGATGTGAAACTGAAAAAATTTTCTCATTACATTAAATATTAATTTTTTTGATATTCAACAAGCTTATAGCTTGTTTCCCATTGACTTTCAAAGATACAAATATTGAGAATTTCCTTTGATTTTTCTTCCAGGGAGCGTTAATATTTTCTGTGAAAAGTCTTATAAACACTTTTATGTGCAAAATATGTATACAGACAGTGCTTGTTGAAGTTCCACAGTTATCACAATTAATATAGCCCATTAATGTATTTCAAGATTTTTCAGTTATTCACATATATATGTAATTATATTTTTTCTTCTAATGGAACAGATCTTTTATTTATAATGCAAAGGTGTTTGAATAAAATATCTAGGAATTAATTCTTTCCTGCTTCACATTAAAAGAATGAATAAAATAATGTATAAAGAATACAGGTTATTTTTACAGTGTGTGTGGGTCTTGGAAGACACTTAACCTCTGTAATCAAGAACAGGTTTTAAAATTATTTACCAAAATGAGTGCAATTAAGACGGATCTAGTAATAAACATAAAATACAAAAAGTCTGAATTGAGATTGATTTCAGCATAATCCTGTAGAGGAATCCCCACTTATTGATCAATTTTAAAGCCCATGCATAGCACTTAGAAAGATAAAGTAAGCAAGGTCAGATAATCAAAGCATTTAAATAGTAAAAACAACAACTGCCACTGTAGACTGCTAAAATAAATCCATAATACAAATTGCTTTAGCAAAATGTGGATGAGCAGCTGATCTTCCTATTGAACTCTGATACTGTTCAGTGACCACACTGGGAAAAGGATTGAGAGAAATGCCTTAAAGATCAATATTGAGTGAGATGTAGCAGGGATTCATTCTGAACATGAAAGCTTTACAGGTGTGAGAGTATAGACATCTTCAGATGTCATCAAGTGGAGATAGTTTAATACAGTTAAAAACTGCCATCTATGCCCGATATTGCCAAACCACACTCACAGAAAAGCTCTCTTACCAGTTTCAAGAAGTTGAATAGGGTTTAAAACAGCTCTCGACTTAAAAGTATAATAAGTTGGCTTTATATGAAAATAGTGGTACAACTACTTAACAAAGACAATATTTCTCTATAAATATAGTCTACATAAACTAATACATATTTGGGATATCAAATAATTATGTGATAGTGGTCTCCAGTTCTGTACAGAGGTATATAAAATAATCATAGAATAGGGGATGGAAGAAATATTTTTGCAATTTTGTGGAAATGGAGTACTTTTGTTGTGTGTTCCTTTTTGAAACTTGTTGCAAATTAGGGAGTCTTATTTTTCATGAGTATTTGAATTCTATTGGCAAATTGTATTCTTGACTCTCGCGAACAACAGGAGTTTCCAGTATATAGATCTATGATCAGCAGAATTAGATTTGACTCACTTAACTACTTTTCTTATAAAACTTGAGTTTATCTTCTACTTAATGAGACATCTTCATGGCTATAGTGAAGTTTCATGGGAAACTGAATATGCATTAGCATAAGTACATGCAATTTTATTGCATTTTGAAATAAAGTGGTTCTTCAGTCACAATGGACAAAAATGCAATTGAATTACTCCTTACCTTTTCTCAGGTTCCCATAGGTGTCATCCTTACATCATTATCTGTTTTCATAGCTTCTAAATTCATCTCATGCTCATTACATGAATAGTATTGTGTCTTGGTAGGGTAAGGACACCAATAGGATTTTCCACAGAGGTATTTCTGGTGGAATATAATCACAGTCTCCTAATAACCTGGATATAGTAATTAGAGCTTTATAATATTATTTATTGAGAGATTTTACTTCATTTGCAAAAATATTTCAATATTGAACCTCTCAGTTAAATGATATGAAGAATTGAATTAATTTATTTTCTTCTGGAATAGAGAAGAAAGAATTTAAGTGATGACTGGTTATATGTAAGACAGAATTTCCATATCAAAATGATTAACATATACACATTACTGTATATAAAATAGATAACCAACAAGGACCTACTGTATAACACAGGGAACTTTACTCAATATTCTGTAATAACCTATATGGGAAAGGAATCTGAAAAAGAAAGGACATATATATATGTGTCACTGAATCACTTTGTTGTACACCTGAAACTAATACAACATTGTAAATCAACTATATTTTGATATAAAATAAAATGAATTTTAAAATAATATGAAAAACTAAGATATTCTACAATGAGTCAGAAGTATAAATAAATGCTATAATCGTATGTGGAAAACAAACAAACAAAAAAATGAAATATAAAAATCAGGCTGAGGCTTAAAAGTTGAATAACTTAGGCTTAATTTTTTCCATTCCTTTCTTACCATAATGAATAGCTATTTACAACTATTGTAGTCTCCATGTTTGCTGTATGAATTGCTGATAGCAGCAATTTTAATGGTAAAATTGTGGAACAATATTCATAGTTGTCAGAAGAAGGTCATTCTATTTGCATTCATTAGAAAACCGGAGGACTGCAGTGTGTGTTTCCTTTGGGATGTTGCAGCTATTGATTTATATACAGCTGTAGGAAAAATTAATTAGGATTATATTTCACTTATTACTGCAGCCTGTGTAATAAGAAAGAAAACCATTTTTGGTTAGAATGTTGAACAGAAAAACCTGACTGGAATCATTGTTTCTTAAATCACAACTACTTTATCATAAAATTTTTCTTTTATAATCTGGTTAAAGGCTTAGTGCATTTATGGAAATTTAATTAGCACTCTGAAAAATGAGTGTTTTAGTATATATCCTATAATAATAATGATAATTCAAATTAAGCCAAAGAGACTTTTTCCCTTGTTAATTGAACCTTTACTTTCTCTAAGCAAAATCCATGTGTATCTGTCTACTGTGAGTTTGCAGGTATTGGGAAGCTGTTGTCAAAAGAGTTAAATAAAAAAACAAACAGGGACCAAGATCAGGTGAATTCTCAAGGTGAAAAAACAGATTCCAGGAATGAGAGTTTTTGAAGCATAACAACATGAGAGAGAAGTCCTCTTCAGTTTTACATTTGCAATCTAAAATATGCTTATAATTAGGTTCTTCTGTGAATTTAATACTTCAAATAAAGTAGAATATGTTACATTGATAATGTCCTGTTAGTTTGATAATATCAGATTGCCAATAGGTTTAAAATATATATTTGTCTCCTTTCTATGAATACTGTGAATACTCCAAGTGGAAAAATATTGAATTCAGCTCTCCACATCGTTTATATGTGACACATGTTTGAGATTAATCAAAGTGTAGTCACTTCTAATTAACAGCAGAGAATAATTTCGAAATGGGGCAGAACCAGATGACAAAAGATAGTTTGTGTGTGTTCAAGACATACTTTATGAATGGAAACACATGCTTATTATGACATTTCTAACTTGAAATTTTTATTAAGTCAGCTATCATCTTTTAGACATGTCACATTTTAAGAGAAACCCACTGCCTGGCCTCTGGTGGACACTTAGGCATAGACTCAGCATTTAGGGGAAAGCCAAATCAAAGAGAGGTAATTTGATGCCCCTATAAAATCTAAAACTAAAGTACAATATCAAAATCCATTCTTATTATTGGAAGTTCTAGGTTTTACTAAAGGGGCAGAGGTCTACAGCAAAACTGAGTACAAATACAGACTTCTCTATATTTTATAGATTAAATATTGTCTAAAATTAATGGCTAGGATTGAAAATATATTACCTCCCTCTCCAAAACTTTTATTATAATTTTTCTTAGCTATGACCATAAGGATCTATTCCTTAATGTACCCAATAAAATGTAAACTGAGTAAACATTTTGTGCTTTGCCTCTTCCCTTTAAATATTTGGGGCTCCTTTAAGAAAAAGCAGTTTTTATCTTGAGTAATATGGAACTTTGCCTTTCCAGGGTGATAAGCAATATTTTCCACCATGGCACATTTTGTATCCTGTTGCAAAAATTATATGAGGTAATTATACTGAGATTCATTGCAAGTCCTTGGCTTTTGTAGTGAATCTAACATTTCCAGTTTGTTTTCAGGGTAATGCTGTGTTAGATTAATAATGAAGTAGCAAAGCAAGAATTTTATAAAATCACGGAGGTCTAGGGCAAAAATTTTGAACTACTTTCTTAACTAAAACAAAATTACCAGAACCGTATTTCTTAGGAAAATTTATCAATCAAGCTATATGTTGGTCCACAATTTATTGAAAAGCTAATGTTTTAAAGGCATTGTTTCTTTAGGTTGTGAGGGACACAAAAAATAGCTAAGGTAGGGTTCTTTACCATGAAGTGCTCATAAGCTAATTGGGGGAAAATTCATGAAAACAGACGTTCACAAAACTAAGTAATGTGTGACTTGTCTATTAAATTGAAAGGAAAAATATCATAGTATTGAAATAACTACCTCAGAAGGGGTAATTAAAGAGGCACTAATTGGTAACTATCTTTTCAAAATGTGTAAGTATTTGACGGGGTGCTTTACGTGGGCATAACGACTGAGAAGCAAAAACACAATGAGAAAGTATATTTTTGGTCTAGAAAATTGTAAATGATTTATTTTGTAGAGAACATTTGGATGTGCAGAAAGGCAAGTGAAAAGCACATTGTGGGTACTCCCTATGCCAGGTTTGGGAATTTACAATTTTCTTAGAAGTAATGGGGAGTTTATGAAGAGTTGTGAATAGTCAAGGGCATATGATCACACTAATGTCTGAATCTCCCACCCACTTCTCTTAACATTTTACCTGGCTAATTCCTACTTATCCTTAAACACTGGTGTGTTAGGCCACCTCTGGCCTGTGGCTGCCTCCTCACTCGTTCCAGACTGAATTATGTTACATACTCCATGTCACCATGGCACCTAATGCCTATGCTACTATAGTGAGCATCTCACCTTATTTTACCTATTGTTGTAATAGTAAAGGCCCACTTACCCCACTGGATAGCTCTGTCTTCATTACTATCATCCTGGACTACTGTAGGCACTGCCACCTTTTAACTAATTTTGGTTAAATTAGTAGTGGATGGAGGAATGCACTTAGCTATGTGCAATATACCATCCATCACCTAATGAAACATGCCGAATAGCTGGCCTGACTTCTACATATATTGAAAATATCAAAGGAAAACTTGATTTTTATCAAAGTGTTGTACCAATCTTTAACCCCTGGGTTATGTGTCGTCAAACAAACTATTCAAGGCTGAGAGAAATGTGTTTGGAAAATGGAAGCTTTATTGGCATAGATGGGGGTTGAAGGAGACACTAGTTTGCAAAAAAAAATTAATAATAATAACTAAGTGTGTAGTAAGCAAGAGGTACCCACATTATTGCTTTAAATATTTGGTGATACTATGATCTGTATATATGTGTCCCCCCAAATTCATATGTTGAAATACTATCCCCCGAAGTGATGGTATTAATAAGTGGGGGATTTGGATGATTATGTCATGGGGGTAGAGCCTACATTAATAGAATATGTGTCCTTATAAAAGAGGCCTGAGAAAGCCCCCTTGCCCCTTCTATCCTCTGAGGACACAGAAAAAAGTCAGTCGTGTATGAAGCAAGGAGGAGGCTTTCACTAGACATGAAATCTGCCAGTGCCTTCATCTTTGATTTCCTAGCTTCTAGAACTCTGAGAAATAAATTTCTGCCCTTTATAAACCACCAAGTGTTTGGTGTTTTGTTATAGTAACCTGAACACACTAAGACAGTTGGGGAGTAAGAAAGGAAAAGAGAAAGTAAAGTAGCTGATTAAAAGGAGTGAGGAAGGACTAAGTCCTCATGCAATATAGACTTGAATTTGACAATAGACAAAAGATAAGGAGAAAGTGGACAAGGAGGATATAAGATTGAAAGTGGGTCACCGATGAGGCAAAGAATCAGAAGATATAGCAGACGTTTATGAAGTGTAAAGATAGACACTTACAGGGGTGTCCTTTACATCTGAGAAAAGATATGGGTGGATGATGTGTACAAATGTCAGGAAAACTCAAGAACATGTCAGGAAAATTAGAATAGTTTTTGAAATAAAATCATCTGACAGAATGAGTATAGCAAGGGTTTAGAGGACTGTGAACAGGACTGTCAAGAAAGAGTAAAATCATTGACCATTGAGTGGAAAATGTGAAGACAGTGTATACTAATGTGTGCATAAGGAAAATTAGACTCACAAGATACTGAGAGTGTAAGGGGCAAGGATTACTGGGTTAAAGTGAATTTGAAAATACAAGTTAGTTCATTCACCAACCGTTTCCCTTAGGTCCTGCTTTGCACCTAACACGGATCCTAAGTATAAACAGTGAACAAAACAACTAAATTCCTACCCTCAAAGAGGTTATATTCTAGTGCGGAGTCAGATAACACAAAAGAAAAAAAAATTGACAAAATTATACAGTATAAATTGTATCTTTCATAGATTTTGTAATTTTTTCTTTTTTTGATCTTTCTTTTTTTTAAAAAAATTTTACTGAAATATAGTTGTGTTGTGTTAGTTTCCAGTGTACAGCAAAGTGATTCAGTTATACATACATATATATATATATATATTACATACATATATATACTTTTTTAGATTATTTTCTATTATAGATTATTATACAGTATTGAGTATAGTTCCCTATGCTATACAATAAGTCCTTGTTGCATAATGTTCTTATATTAAAAAAAGATTTTGTTATTATGGATGCAAAAGTACTAGAATGGCATAGCTTCCTCCAGTTATGGGAATATTTTTTTCCCCAGGAATCCAGTCCTTTGGGTTTTATGATTTACCTTCCTTCTGAAGACTAAAAGAGGGAGCATTTTAATGCTTATTTATAATAGAAGCCATGAAAACTTTATGACAATGACTGACAAAGTATTACAGTACATACCCAAATCACATTTTCACATTTATTTAGAGACATCTTGTATTATTATTATTATTTCTCTTCTTTTAATTTTGATGCAATTCTAAAATCTGTCTCAGGTTTTTCTTCTTTTGGCTCTTCTCTTTACTGTCAATCTCATGGCTTCACCTACAGAGATGAATCCAAAGTGTTAGAGCTTCTGGGTTATCATTCAGAAGTATTAAGGATCCCCTCATTCCCATGTTTTTTTCTGATCCTGGTAAAGTTAATTTAATTTTCATGTTAAAATTATTCTATTCTTTACCATTGTTGGCACTGAATCTCTCTGCTTTCCTTGAGGCCTGAGGCATCTTCCTCATAGTCTGTTCATAAAACACTTAACCAAAGATAGATTCAAACTAGTGGTGACTGCTCTGTATCTGGATTATTCTTGATTTGAATTAAGGCAACAGATAAGCCAAGGTTAACTAGACATCTCAAGAGAGCTCAGAAAAATCCACTCAGAAACCAATTAATTTAATATTTTAAATAAAAATTGTCAACAAATAAAACAATGATAAATATAGACCTTAGAAAGGGTTTGGATTTTCCTATCAGAGTCAACAGCAAATGTTTCTATGACATCATGCCTAACTTACCCATCTAATTGAAGCCATACTTTAAGTTTCTAATATACCTATTGCTGACAGGAAGAAGTGTGTTTTTGTTTGTTTGTTCTGTGTTTGCTTTTTTTCCCCCTCTCTCTAGAGACTGATATATCCTTTTTTATGACTCTAGAAACTTTCCCAATTTCATTTGATAACTCTCTTAATTGAAGACTATCTGATTCCCTCCCAAGCCAAGTGGGAAGCCTCATAACCCTGTAACTCTTAAAATATATATTTTTAAATTTTTATTGGAGTATAGTAACATTACAATATTGTGTTAGTGTCTACTGTACAGCAAAGTGAATCAGCTATACATATACGTATATCTCCTCTTTTTTAGATTTAATTCCCACTTAGGTTACCAAAAAGCATTGAGTAGAGTTCCTTGAGCTATACAGTAGGTTCTCATTAGTTATCTATTTTATACATAGTATCAAGAGTGTATATATGTCAATGCCAATCTCCAAGTTCATCCCACCCCCCCATCCCCCCTTGGTATCCATATGTTTGTTCTCTATGCCTGTGTCTCCATTTATGCTTTATAAATAAGATCATCTATACCAATTTTTTTTTCAGATTCCACATATATGTGTGAATATGCAGTATATATTTTTTCTCTTTCTGACTCACTTCACTCTGTATGACAGTCTCTAGGTCCATCCAGGTCTCTACAAATGACCCAATTTTGTTCCTCTTTATGGCTGAGTAATATTCCACTGTATATATGTACCACATATTCTTTATCCATTCCTCTGTTGATGGACATTTAAGTTGCTTCCATGTCCTAGCTACTGTAACTAGTATGGCGGTGAACACTGGGGTGCATGTGTTTTTTGAGTTATGGTTTTCTCTGGGTATATGCCCAGTAGTGGGATTGCTGGATCATATGGTAGTTCTATTTTTAGATTTTTTAAAGAACCTCCATACTTTTCTCCATAATGGCTGTATCAAGTTACATTCCCACCAACAACATTTCAAATGTAAGTGAAGGTCAAATTTATATGTAACTGAAAACCTTCATCCAGAGCATCAGAAATGACTTCTTTCTACAAAATTGAGGACGGAATCTACAAGAATGAGTGAACAAAATGTCCACTGTTACTGCCATGTAAACTTGAAAAGGTGAAATGTAATGAGGAGAAATTCTTGTGGTGTTCAACAGCAAATCTAAGTGTGGAAAGAAGAAATATAACTCTTGGATAATTAAGTACCCACAATTATTAGGTGAAGCTATATTTAATCTAAGCCTGAACTAAGGTAAAATTATTCAAAACGTTGAGAGAGAATTGAAAACAGCATGATAATTACAGAAAATACTTGACATTTATTTCATTGAGTATGTGCTAGGCTCTGTACTGATTGTTTGACTTTCATTGTTTCATTTAGTCCTAACATCAACTGATTAAAATTAATATTATTGCTATCACTTTCAGATAAGGAAACTGAGGACTGTAGAGATTAAAGAATTTGCTGGTATATCCATATGTGTTATTTAACTTCCTGTGAAATTAAACCTTGCATTCACATTTTCGACCATAAAATAAGCTATATAAGTTTAAGAATACAAGTATGACTGACACTGCAGAAATACAAAGGATCATAAGAGACTACTACAAGCAGCTATATGCCAATAAAATGGACAACCTGGAAAAAATGGACAAATTCTTAGACATGCACAACCTTCTGAGACTGAACCAGGAAGAAACAGAAAATATGAACAGACCAATCACAAGCACTGAAATTGAAACTGTGATTAAAAATCTCCCAACAAACAAAAGCCCAGGACCAGATGGCTACACAGGTGAATTCTATCAAACATCTAGAGAAGAGATAACACCTATCCTTCTCAAAATCTTCCAAAACACGGCAGAGGGAGGAATACTCCCAAACTCATTCTATGAGGCCACCATCACCCTGATACAAAAACCAGACAAATATGTCACAAAAAAGGAAAACTACAGAACATTATCACTGATAAACATAGATGGAAAAATCCTCAACAAAATACTAGCAAGCAGAATCCAACAACACATTAAAAGGATCATACACCATGATAGTGGGGTTTATCACAGGAATGCAAGGATGCTTATATATATGCAAATCAATCAATGTGATACAGCATATTAACAAATTGAAGGAGGAAAACCATATGATCATCTCAATAGATGCAGAGAAACCTTTTGACAAAATTCAACACCCATTTATGATAAAATCCCTCCAGAAAGTAAACATAGAGGGAACTTTTCTCAACATAATAAAGACCATATATGACAACTACACAGCCAACATCATCCACAATGGTGAAAAATCCACAATGGTGAAAAACTGAAGCCATTTCCACTAAGATCTGGAACAAGACAAGGTTGCCCACTCTCACCACTATTATTCAACATAGTTTGGAAGTTTTAGCCACAGCAGTCAGAGAAGAAAAGGAAATAAAAGGAATCCAAATCAGAAAAGAAGAAGTAAAGCTGCCACTGCTTGCAGATGACATGATACTATACATAGAGAATCCTAAAGATGCTACCAGAAAACTACTAGAGCTAATCAATGAATTTGGTAAAGTAGTAGGATTTAAAATTAATGCACAGAAATCTCTGGCATTCCTATACACTAATGATGAAAACTCTGAAAGTGAAATTAATAAAACACTGCCATTTACCATTGCAACAAAAAAGAATAAAATACCTAGGAATAAACCTACCTAAGGAGACAAAATACCTGTATACAGAAAATTGTAAGACACTGAGGAAAGAAATTAAAGGTGATACAAATAGATGGAGAGGTGTACCATGTTCTTGGATTGGAAGAATCAACATTGTGAAAATGACTCTACTACCCAAAGCAATCTATAGATTCAATGCAATCCCTATCAAACTACCACTGGCATTTTTCACAGAACTAGAACAAAAAAATTCACAATTTGTATGGAAACACAAAAGACCCCTAATAGCCAAAACAATCTTGAGAAAGAGAAATGGAGCTGGAGGAATCAGGCTCCTGGACTTCAGACTATACTACAAAGCTACAGTAATCAAGACAGTATGGTACTGGCACAAAAACAGAAAGATAGATCAATGGAACAGGATAGAAAGCCCAGAGATAAACCCACACACATATGGTCACCTTATCTTTGATAAAGGAGGCAAGAGTCACAATGCAGAAAAGACAGCCTCTTCAATAAGTGGTGCTGGGAAAACTGGACAGCTACATGTAAAAGAATGAAATTAGAACACTCCCTAACACCATACACAAAAATAAACTCAAAATGGATCAAAGACCTAAATGTAAGGCCAGACACTATAAAACTCTTAGAGGAAAACATAGGCAGAACACTCTATGACATAAATCACAGCAAGATCCTTTTTGACCTACCTCCTAGAGAAATGTAAATAAAAACAAAAATAAACAAATGGGACCTAATGAAACTTAAAAGCTTTTTCACAGCAAAGGAAAGCATAAACAAGATGAAAAGACAACCCTCAGAATGGGAGAAAGTACTTGCAAATGAAGCAAATGACAAAGGATTAATCTCCAAAATTTACAAGGAGTTCATGCAGCTCAATATCAAAGAAACAAACAATCCAATCCAAAAATGAGCAGAAGATGTCAATAGACATTTTGCCAAAGAAGATATACAGATTGCAACAAACAAATGAAAGAATGCTCAATCATTAATCTTTAGAGAAATTCAAATCAAAACTATAATACGATATCATCTCACACCAGTCAGAATGGCCATCATCAAAAAATCTACAAACAATAAATGCTGGAGAGGGTGTGGAGAAAAGGGAACCCTCATACACTCTTGGTGGGAATGTAAATTGATACAGACACGATGGATAACAGTACGAGCGTTCCTTAAAAAACTAAAAATATAACTATCATATGACCCCAGTAATCCCACTACTGGGCATATACCCTGAGAAAACCATAATTCAAAAAGAGTCATGTACCACAATGTTCACTGCAGCTCTATTTACAATAGCCAGGGCATGGAAGCAACCTAAGTGTCCATCAACAGATGAATGAATAAAGAAGATGTGGCACATATATACAATGGAATATTACTCAGCCATAAAAAGGAACAAAATTGAGTTGTTTGTAGTGAGGTGGATGGACCTAGAGTCTGTCATACAGAGTGAAGTAAGACAGAAAGAGAAAAACAAATACTGTATGCTAGCACATATATATGGAATCTAAAAAAAAAAAAAAATGGTCCTGAAGAACCTAGGGGCAAGACAGGAATAAAGACACAGACCTCCTAGAAAATGGACTTGAGGACATGGGGAGCAGGAAGGGTAAGGTGGAACAAAGTGATAGAGTGGTAGTGTATATATGGACATATATACACTACCAAATGTAAAATAGACAGCTAGTGGGAAGCAGTCGCATAGCACAAGGAAATCAGCTTGACACTTTGTGACCAGCCAGATGGGTGGGAGGGAGGGACACACAAGAGGGAAGAGATATGGGGATATATGTATATGTATAACTGATTCACTGTGTTATAAAGCAGAAACTAACACACCATTGTAAAGCAATTATACTCCAATAAAAATGTTTAGAAAAAGAAAAAGAATACAAATGTGCAATGAAGAAAAAGGTAGTTGATAGTTGGAGAAGATTTAGAGTACCTATTTACATAGCAGTTTCTGGAGTCAGAGAGCTCATTTTGGCCTCTGTGGATTATACCAATAAGTTGACAATATTGCTACAATTATAAATGTGGTGAGAAATAAACAGTGAAAAAACTATAAAAATAAACTTTAAACATAAATAGAAAATTATCTTATGTATATTAAAATATTCTAGAAATATAATATTCTAGACAAAAGCCTTAATGACAGGTTAACCAATCCTGGCCAATGACTCAGAATATGATATATTTTGAGATGTTTTGAAATATACTGATGGAGTACTTCAACTTGCTTGAGATATTTCAAACAATAACTATTATTACAGGCACACACCACATACAACCACAATAATGTAATTTTAGTCACGATATTAATGCTATTGTAGAAACTCAGGAATACGAATTTTACCTTGACAGTGGAAATGGAGTTCTATATATACTTAGTAGACACTTAACAGAGCTAAGACTCTATGACACTTCAAGAAAAATTCTGAGTATTCACCCTCCAAAGGATCTCTAATTTTCTTAAGTGGTGAAATTATGTCCACAAATATATTTTCAAACTGCAAAATATATATTAATGCATTTGTTTGCTAAGTCCAAAAAGAATTTGGGAAGACTTGAAATTAAAACACTCTTTTTTTTTCAATAGAAATAAATGACAATAAAACAAAAAGTACAAGGCAACAGTACAATGATTACAGGAGGTGTCTAGCTATGAAAATCAGTGCATTTGTTCATATGACATCAACAAAGTAATACTTGGCTTAAAATCTAGTGTATCTGATGTTGGAATTTTACTTGAGAGGAGATATTCAGAGCAAACCTGGAATACTGAGATGGGAAGGACTCTAAGAAAAAGAGGGAGACTCACCCTGTCCCACCATGATGGCCATAGCTGCTACTTTTGAGATTGCAATGGGAATGCAACCTGTTTGAGGAAAGTTTAGTAATTCCACTGGCAAAAAGAGACTAGAGACAAATTTTAAAAGTCCAGAATAATGGTGTCAAATCATCAACCTTCATTATTTTAGAGAAAACAAGTAGGCAGGGCTTTATTTTCTTGAAGTCCAGATAGAGCTCTGCTACCTTTATGACCTGACAAGGCTGGGTTTGCTTGCTTGTGTAAAAACCTTTTCAGGAAAATTCAAGTTATACACTTGAATAAATATACATTGCTTTGCTTAGATTTATTTTCCTCCTAACAAATTAGTCAGGCTTTCTGGTTTAATGTTTTACTATAAACAACATTTTTTTTTAAGAAACAAAAAGGAATTTGTGAAATGTCCCTGTTGGCATGAATGGATTAGTCATTATTTAGGACCCCTCCCCTGCTCTCTGAACTTCAGGATACTTCGTGCTGAATGAGCACATAAATTAGCTTCTATGACAAAGAGAAGACACTTTGGGAGAGCACTATTTTCTATGGACCAGCTTTTATTTTTTTCCCTGATGAATCTGTAAGTCTAAATCTATTATTTAAAAAACAAAACAGTTTATTGGCATACAGCATTTAGAATGTTATGTTAGTTTCAGGTGTACAGCAAAGTTAATCACTTATACATATACATATAGTCACTTTTTTAAGGTTCCTTTCCGATATGGATCATTACAGAGTATTGAGTAGAGTTCCCTTTACCTCTGCTTTTAAATTCAATTGTGTATCTAGACAAGAAAAGGTGCCACAGTGCCATGCCCATAGTTAAAGAGAACTTATACTAGCATTTAAGAAATATACAGTCACAAAAAGAAGAAGAACAAGTTTAAAAAAATGAAAGAAAAATGCCAACTTGAATTTGTAGTGCATTTTAGCCTTATCCATGCACTGGAATTTTAATTTATATTATCTCAGTAGAAAATTAATACATATATCAAGTATTGAGATTTGCAGGACATTCATCTGCTTTTTTAATTATGAAGAAATCAAAATAGAGAAAGTCTGTGAACTACCCCCAGTCTAGTGGTGGATCTGAGACTAGAACACTGATTTTCTGACAAACCTCAATAATCTTCTGATTAGGAGTTCCATTAAATGAAATCCAAGCTTTATAACAATGTCTTTACCAAAGGACTGTATTGTCTGTATTTCTGCTTCATGTGGCTTACTTTGAGCCTGAGAGTTGAGGTTCAGTAGATAAGCAGTAAAAATGTGAAGTGCAAAACAATTCTTACCCTTCGGTGAATATTTCAAATATGATATTCTGTGCTTGAGGTTAAAGTAAATTTTTGCTCATGCAAGACATAAGTTCCACTAGGTAAAATGTAGTGTATTATTTTCCTTCTTATAATTAATAAGTGACCTTGAAATATCAAAATCACTGAGTAGTATGATAAAGCACTTGTTAATGGAGATACCTTTATCCAAAGAAATGTTTTTTTCTAAATGAAACCTCTTCAGCTAAACTGTATCACACAGTCCTTCTCCACTCCCACCCCCCAACCTACCCCACCCCACCAGTTTTAAAATAATAGATTATATAAGTTACACAGTAATGCTCAAAGCTGAGCTTTACTGGGCTCAAGAGAAATGTTGCTTTACACTAGAGAAGCTTTTAGATGTCTAGGCTCAAATGTTCTTAGGTGGATTTGGCTGCTACAGATAAAGGAACAGAGCCCTTGACTGCTCATAGAGAAAGAAGACAAAAGATGAACACATACGGTCTTTTCTGTAGTAATACAGGGGTGATTCTTCAAGGATTTTATACTGGGTATAATTGTAAACAACATGTATGGTTAACTCCACACAAAATTCAGTTTGGTTTATAGAAAATATTTCAAATTAATGTATTGAATGAATTACTTGTTTTTCTTTAAAAAAACAATAGAGTGAGACCTCGAATAATAGAGCAGCATCTCATAATGGACAATGGAGTCAGATACACCTGAGTTTGAATCCTTTAAAGATATCACCACTTTGAACCAATTACTTTACTTCTAAGACTCAGTATTTTCATGTATAATAGGGAGATAATAATATCTTCTTCATAGGGAGGTTATGAGAAAACAGACAATTTTGTAGAGGGCATGCACTCTGCCTGACACAGCCATGATTCTCAATTATTGGTAGACATTATCAAACTAGAAATAAATGTTCTTATTCAGCAGGTACAAGATGTTACAAGTTTTCTAATAACAAACCTCCACCATTAACCTCTGCATTGGGCCATGAGGGATACAAGATTAAACAGATTAATGTATTTAGAGGATATTACCCTTATTTATGTGCTAATAATGGATATAAAGTAGTCTCTGGCAACCCCCAAATGAAGATTTTTTTGGATGATTTTTCAACCATACATGGGTTATTGACTGCTATCAGCTCTCAAGTAAACAAAGGCTTTTCCCCAAAGCCTGGCAGCAGCATCATATTTGCAATACTATTAATCTCTTTAGAGAAAAGAAAAATCTGGTTCTCTTAGAACTGTCTAGAAATATTCCCTTTAAAGTTGCAATCTATTCAAATTTAGTATTTTACTAACTATGCTAGATATAGTTTTAACATAACGCTTTTAAGAAGAAAGAGATTGATTAATTTTCTGCTGACAAGAGTTCACATTCTTTTTGTTTTTCTCAGAGGATGTATCTGCTTCCTATTCTGAACATGGTTCTACTTTTACAATCTAATTGTGCTACCCTACACTGCTCTATGATTTTCTGAGTCTGAACCTACATTTTAGGCCAATCATAGAAGATTCCAGGAAGAGAAGACTTGGATATTGAAGGCTGCACAGATACATAGTACTGTGTGTGTGTGTGTGTGTGTGTGTGTGTGTGTATGTAATCAGTATAGCTGCTTCATATTTTGTAAGCATGCAGTTCTGTGTTTTAGGCTTGTCCTCACAATTTCTTGAGATAGGTCAGAATTATTGTCTCCATATGATGTGTGATATATTTCATCTAATAATAAGTGGCTGAATGATTTAAGCACTTTCTTTGGCTTCAAACTTACTTTGCTCCTTTCATTGGGTATTGGGATATAGTTAGAATATTTTCCAGATATATAGACAGATATTTTGACGAATTCAGGCTTCAGATTCAGGCTTTATTAAGTTTACTAAAATATCACTGTGAGTAGTAACTGAATGTGTCCATGAAACACTATAATTAATGAGATGCAAGTTGAAGCAAATATTACATATGTAGAAGCTAAATACAAAGTAAGATCCCCTTTTCTCCAGGTTAACTTCATGGATTAAAGTTTTGTTGCAATGTCATCTCATTCCCTAGAAAATCATCATGGTGGTACCAAATTTAATAATATTCCATCATATTTTGGAGTTGGAAAGTTTTGAGAGATTGAACTTTCGGAAGCATCTGTATATTTGAGATTGTTATACAGGGCTGAAGTCTTGATCTTCTGTTTTTTCTCTCTAGACATCAAATCTTTAATTAGGAACTTACCTGATTACTTCTTCTGCTTAGCATAGCAAAACCTTAATGCAAAGTTTAGTATGAGAGACAAAACCTACCTCACAACAGAACCATCAACCTAAATATTACAGAAGGCAAAATTGTTCAAACTCATGTTGTCAAGTTCTGTCTTCTGAATATTGATCTAATCTATTATACTTCTAGAATCATTGGTAATATACAAAACATGCAAGCACTGAACATTTATTCCAATAAGTACCTAGCATGTCCTATAAGAATGTTATTGGAAACTTTCATACATCAGAAATATCATCTCAATGTCATCATTTTACAAATGAACAGAAGCGTTCAGAGAGGTGTTTTTAACTTTGTTAAGGTCACATAGCTGATAAGCTGAAGGTTAGAATTTCAAATCTAGGACTTCTAACTTCAAGGCCAAATTTATTCAGTTATACTATATTTGACTCTTAAAATACTATAAGATTTAATAGAATTTTGGAAATATTGTGTTTTATTTATTTATTTTTTAATTAATTTATTTATTTATGTTGTGTTGGGTCTTTGTTTCTGTGCAAGGGCTTTCTCTAGTTGTGGCAAACGGGGGCCACTCTTCATCACGGTGCGCAGGCCTCTTACCATGGTGGCCTCTCTTGTTGTGGAGCACAGGCTCCAGACGCGCAGGCTCAATATTTGTGGCTCACGGGCCTAGTTGCTCCGCGGCATGTGGGATCCTCCCAGACTAGGGCTCGAACCCGTGTCCCCTGCATTAGCAGGCAGATTATCAACCACTGCACCACCAGGGAAGCCCCTGTGTTTTATTCATTAGTCCTGGTCTTCCCTCTGCCCTGTAGGTAAAACCAATGGTCCATTTATTTAGTAAGCTCCTCCAAGGGCAGGGACCAGGTCTTCTGTCCCTCTGTATATTCTCAGCAACTAGTACAGTGTTCTTCTGCATGAGGAGGCATCCAATAAGTGTTGACTCAGACAGAGATCATTCTTTAAACCAAATATATGCCAAACTCAGTTTGTTGTCCCCACAGCACATGTCTAATTTTCCCAGAAATAGAAATTCTCATTCAATCTATTACGAGATTTTCTGTTTCTGTTTTATTTTAGTGTGTTAGGTTTATTTTTTTCTTTTTAACTATCACACCAGGAAATTCTTTGACAGAATATATTGGACTTCCCCTAAGAGAAGCGGACACTAGCCATGACAATTTTCCTATGATCACATTACAATATTGTTCTTTCTTTCTTTACATTTTGAGATTAAATTAAGAAAGCATTAATAAAGCTTGTAGCAGCATGATGAATAATCAAGAATGTTTATTCTTTGTACTATACTATTCTATATAATGTGGTATCCTTTATACTGAAGTCTATAAAATTAGAAAGTTAAAACTCACAATAACTTTTACAGAGAAAAATCGAAGCACTAGAGTTGACAAGGTAATCTTTACTTTTACAAAATATACTCATGATAAAAATCCTCTACAATATTACTTTAGATTAATAGTAATAAATCCCTAAGAAGCTTTTAATACAGGTTAGTCTAACATTTACTTGAAAATATCATAGCTTCTGATAATTAGAAAAGAATTCAGTTCATGCATGAACTGCTAGGTGCAAAGGTCGCTTTTCATTCATAATATGATTTTGTTCCATCATTTTCAAATATATATATTCATATATATGTGATATATCCAAATAAATTATGTAAATGTAATAGTCATTTATTCATTCATTCATTTTGCTTACCCAACAAATATGTATTGCCACTTGCAATGTGCCAGGTACCTTTTAAGACCCTAGAGAGTTATGACAGGAAACCAAACAGGCAAAACAATTCCTTTCCTGATGGAACTTAGATCAAACTGAAGAGACAGCACAAAATAAAATGATCAATTTCCACTTGTGATGAGTTTTTCAAGGGAAAAATACATTTGCAATAGAAGTATATATATATAAATAGTTTAAACCTGAAGCATAGTCTCTTTAAATTAAAAAAAAATTCAATAATGGTTTGGTTTGCAAGCCAAGAAATGTTGTGTAACTTCCGGTGGTATTTTGTGCACTGCTAGAGCACACATCTTGTTTTTGTGTGGGGATTGTTTGGGGTTTACTGTCTCACATCCCTGACAAATTTTTAGATATTAAAAAAACAACCACATAATATCACAGCTTAGAAATTATAAATATGACTTTTCAATCCTTCCTTTTTTGTTCTGTAGAAAAAGAAATGTAAGCCTTTTGATTCATACCTATTTTCTTATAGGCTGATCAAATTCACACAAAAAAATAATCATGTAAATATTTAAATTTATGCATTCTAGCATAACTCAAATTAGAAAAACTTCAGAGTTCTGAATTTTAAATTATTGTCTAAGTCATTAATTAAATGTAAACATACTCTGTGGAAGTTCCACTGAAGAATATTTCCGTGCTCCCATATTTTATACACGTGGACTATAATGGGAGATTTGTGGTGTATTTATGATCAGTATGTAAACAAGAAAAAAACAAATTGTGAAAAATAATACTGCTTATTGAATGTTAAAACATGTTAATAACTTTTAAATTTCACAATAATTATCATTGACCAACTGCAACACACCAGACCTTATGATGAGACTTCACATAATAGGGTTAACAGATATTTGCCATTATTTTCTCTTATAATATTTGTCTATAAATCATTCCTCACAGGATAATTCTATATGAATTTAACTGTGCTTTTTAAATATCCATCTCCTGCTCTGACAGTAAGTTCTATGAATGCAAAATGCAGATCTGTTTGTCCACTCAGTGCACAGTACTTGGAAGAGAGTATACATTCAATTGCTATCTTGTGAATAAATAAATGAGTGAATAGATGAATAAAATGAAATGTGGGCTAATGGAGTAATAATGGCTATTTCTCTTTTATCAATGAATTTCAAAATCAGGTGCCATTTATTGCGTAATTCTTGTATGCCAGGTTTTGAACTTAGCTTGGAGTGATTGTGTACATATTATTGGATGTGCGCAAATTTAAAATTTTGATCTCTTCATGGTGGTTTATAAGTCATTATGAAATGTCCCTTTTTATCTCCATGTTGCCTTCCTTTAAGTTTTCTTTTTCTGAAATTACTCTAAATGTTCTGCTACCAGTGTTTGCTATTTTTTCCATCTTATTACTCACTCAATCTCTCTCTTTATAATTAACATGTCTTTTATAAGCATTAAATCCTTGGGTTTTTATTTTATCTATTATGACAATGTTTGTCTTTTATTTGGAGTATTCAATCCATTTATCAATAATCATTAATGTATTTGCATTTATACCAGTCATCCTACTATTTCTTTTCCATTTTTCACATCTATTTTACTCACTTTCTTGTCTGGTTCCTTGATTTCCTTTGTATAACACAAGGTATTATAACATTTTTGCTTTTCCCCTACTAACATGTTAATTACATTCTTTTTATTATTATTTTAATGTTTATCCCAAATATTAAACCATGCATTTGTAACTCATTAAGGTTTTGAAATATTATTATTTTTACTACTTTGCCAATAACGCTAGTACCTCAGAATACTTTAACTCTTCTTACTTCCTTTCTATGTTTTGCATTACTGAGATCAGGGTTTTGGTTTTTTTTGTTTGTTTGTTTGGTTTGGTTTGGTTTGGTTTTTTGTTTTCTCATATGTTTTAAACTCCAAGAGATAGTATGATTATTGTTCTGTACAGTCAATATTTATTATGGCTCACACTGCACTGTTTCCCTCGGGGATCATTGTTCTTTGGCCTAAGGGAGTTCTTTTAATATTTCTTGTAAAGAAGAGCTACTAGTGATTTCTCTTAGCTGTGATTTGTCTGAACGTGTCTTTATTTTGCCCTAATTTTTAAACTATTTTCTCCAACTGTATAATGCTATGTTGGTGGTTGTTAGATTCAGTATTTTAAATATATCATTTTTTCCCCAACTTCCATTGTTTTTGGTGTGAGGTCAACTCTCTGTCTTATTATTTCTCATTTTTCTTTGGCTTTATCTCTTTCTTGTCTTTATGTTTCAGTAATTTGACTATAGTAGGCATGATGTTTTTTGTATTTATCCTGCTTATCATCTATGGGTATATATCTTTCCTCATTTTGAAAAATCTTTGATCAACTTTTCAAATGTTGATTTTGTCTCATTCTGTCTTTCTGAGACATCATCAACATTCAAGCTAGAATAATTGACTGAGTCATTTATAGGTATTATGCTCTCATCTCTATTTTTCACTTTGTTCCCACTGTTTTCAGTTTACAAATTTTTTATTGACCCATCTTCAAATCTACCAAGCCTGACTTTTATTTTACCTTAGTTGCTAAACCCATATATAACCACTATCTGTATGATTTTTCAACAGGTTACATACTTCTCTAAATCTTATTCCTCATTTATGGACTAAAGTGACATAACTAGATAATTTCTAAACATTTTATCTTTGAGATATTATTGAGCTCTACATCATTAAAGTAAGGTTTTATTATATGTTAATTGCATATACTCACACTCCCTTGTTATTGTTTATTCACTAGAAAATTGTTAAACCCATATATTGAGGCTTCAAGTTCATTCATTTGATTTTCAGTCCTAGAATCAAGTTCATTAATCTGATTTTCAGTCCTAGAATTTCCTTTGATTATTTTTATAAATTCTGAATATTTGGTGAAATTATCCATTATTTTTTTGTCTCATTACCTCTATTTTTGAATATATGAATCATTATTATAAAATTCTTTTGGATAACACCAATGTTTTCATCTCTTGTTATTTCTCTTGGTCTTCAGTCATTTGGTTTAATTTCCCTTTGGTCATTTGGTCTAATTTCCTGTCAGTGATAAGAACTTGTAAATGACTTGTAATTTTCACTGAATGTCATATATTTTATTTACAAAAAAAAAAGTATAACTCCAAATAATGTTAACTTCCTCCAAAGGGGAGCTATCCTTTCCTCTAGTGGCAGATAGATGTGGGTGCTATAAGCTTAATCAAATCAGGGATTATGTTGATTCAAAACTGGACCACAGTTTTGGTATGCCTCCGTTTACCTTTGGTTTGCCTCATTTTTGAGGCATAGATCTCCAAGGATTTCAGATGAGAGCCTATTGTTTTCACTATATTCCCTCTACCAGTGTAACTTGAACTTTAATGATCGTTTCTCAGCATTTTGAGAATGTCTGATAACCTGCTTTGCTTTTCAGAGGCTTTGGCTTAGATTTTTAATCTTCCATTCCACACAGTTTCAGAATTTGGGCAACTGTTTTGATGGAGAATCAAGCTATTAACTTGGAATTCTTCAAGTGTTGCAGGTTTTGTTTTGTTTCATTTTTTCCATTCTGAAACAGACAAAAGTTTTCGCTATTTTCTCTATCTCCACCAGCAGAAGCCCTCAACTTGGATTCTTGCTTCCTTGCCTACAGGGAAAGTCACTGATGTTTGAACTGCTAGTCAACAAACCTTTCCACAATTCAGTCCAAAAAGGAAGGATAAAGATGATATTAATTTGTCAGTTTATGAGTTGATTTCCATGTCTTTGCTATTTCAGTTTTTGGAACAGTAAATACCAACATGTTTTAAAATATTGTAAATCAGATCAGTGTCTCCTCAAAACACTCATTAATAAAAGATGAAACTTTGATGGAAAGATGTAGCTCTTGTTAAATTGTGTAATATAATTGTATAAATATCAGAAACTTTATTAATTAAAGTTATTTCTTGGATTTTATTGTCATTGAAGAGATGAGATGGTGAGACAAACTTTCAAATATTCCTGAAAACACGTGCAAAAAATTGAAGTTGTTTTGAATAAGGCATGTTATCAGGCTTAAGATGGCATATCTTAGATGACTTGCAACAACATTGGTTTATCACTGTCAATATTTAGGAAGTAAGTACCAAAAACTTTATGGAGAAATGATCATTTACACACTTTTATTTATTAAAAATTTTAATATTTTTTATTAAAAAATAAAATTTTAATTTATTTTAATGTAGAGTTAAAAACAATCTCTAAGTATCAACAGAATAATTTCTTTGTAGAGTCTTTTCTATAAATCTTTAAAATTATTGAAAGTTTTCTAAAATACCTGTAAGCTACATTATGGACATAATTTAGAAAGTCATACATTCTTTGCTGTGATTAAAGAGTGTCTGAAGACAATGGAAACACAAAGTTATGGCAATACCTTTCTCTAACACAGGTGGATATTAAATTAGAGAATTATTTTACATTGTTTTCTATTTATTTCCTTTTGTTTATAATTCCTATATAAGTGTAAAGTATACCAGAAATGCTTTTAAAGTACTTCGAGGTAAAACTAATGACTTTTTCTTAATTTAAAAATATAGGTGCAATGACTAGTATACAAAGATTATCTGGGAGAAAGCTTGAGTATTATACTAAATATCTCATGCTGCTGAATGGAAAAAAATGAATTGCAATTAAATCAAGAAATATTCTGAGGGAAAAAAAAGATTATTCCTTCTTTTTTAGTGCAGATTTTTGATCACATTAGAAGAATAAAATATGATATATATTATCAACCATCACAAAATAATTAGTTCAGAATATTCCTTTTCTAGAACACAGCTATCACTCACTACTTGTCCTTATGTTAGGATGGAACTCTGCTTAAATATGTCACACAGCAACCCATGCTTAAAAATTAACCACTATCTCTATGATTTTTCAACAGGTTATGTACTTATCTAAATCTTATGCCTCACTTATGGAATAAAATGGTATAACTAGGTAATTTCTAAACATTTTATCTCTGAGATATTATGGAACTCTATGTCATTAAGGTAAGGTTTTCATATGTTAATTGAATATACCCACAATCCCTTGTTATTGTTTATCTACTAGAAAATTTGACTCAGTGTTATGAATCCAAACACCAAATCTCATTTGGTAATGACACAGTGTGTGTGCATGCATACGAGTGTATGTGTATGCCAAAGCACAAAATCATATAAATGTACATCCTGAAAGACCAAGTGAGATAGAGTGAATTTCATCCTTTGAAAACTTCCAATACATAATCCATATTTCCTCACTTTCTCTTCAACTTTGAACAGCAACATCTAGGCAGGTTAAATAGATCTAAGTTATTAATTATTAATCTCTAACTCTGTTTTACCCTCATGGTGGTGAAAACAATAATAAAGTTCATTCCATCCCCACGAGGGCTCATTCATCCCTTCATTAAAATAAGACATTGCTGGCCATAGTGAAAGTCACTGGGGTGCTCTCCATACAACTGGAGGCATTTGAGTGATCTAGAAATAACCAGGAGGAGTGTAAACCTCACTTGGGGAGACAACAGGGAAGATTTCTCAGAGAAGATTATATAAGGTAGAGACAGTTCCTAGACTTCCAATAAAGACAGTTTTTGTGAAAATACACTCATAAAAAGCAAGCCCTTCTCCTTCTCAAAGTACCCGTACTTTCATCTATCATTTCCCTTTCTTTCTTATGGGAAGATGGATCTATTCTGTTCTAAGCCCAGCTGGCCCATTGTTGCAGCTTTTACTTCCCCCAAGACCTCGTACCATTAATTATCAATTCCTTGTTGAATAGTTAATTTATCTTCCACTAACTTTTTAACCTTCCAACTACAACTATTTTCAATGATGTCCATGCACTAAATAAAAAAAAAAAAAAAACAAACAACCTGTCTTTCAACCTCCCCTTTACTTTAGCCTTCCTTTCCCTCCCTGTCTTCCAACCTCCCCTTTACTTTACCTCTTTTCTACTCATAGGAAAACTTCTGGAAGATGTAATCTACTCCCACTAGCTTGCTCAAGCTTCTACTGAAAGACCTTCTCTACGATCATTAAAGATCCCTCAATGCTAAATCCAACATCTCCTTCTTTATCTAGAACCTGCTTGAATACTTAATATCTTTACAATGTTTGACTTTGAGGACCACCCCTTTTTGAAAAAGAACGTTTCCTTTAGCTTCATTTATGATATTCTCTTTTAGCTATTTATTAAATTTATCATATAGGTTCTTCTTTTTAAATGTTTTTCTTGAAAGTTTGTGTAACCTTTTGTCTCTTTCACGTTCTTCACATGTAATGATATGTGTTTTGACTTCAGAAAGTTTCAGTAAGGATAAATAACATAATGGGTCCAAAATTATTGACACATGCCAAGAACTTTAATTAATAAATGGGAGATATTATTATAATCATTGTGTTCATAGTTATATAGTCTAGTCCAAGATAGAGATGACTGCTGGATCCAAGCTCTATGAGCACTTTAGATCACAACACTATCCAATACACTTTTCTATGAAAATGTTGAACAACTCTGGTGTCCAGTATGGCAGCCATTATCCACGTGTGACTTTCAAAGTGTTTGCAATATGACTATTGTGAAGGAGGAGCTGAAATTTTTAATTTTACTTGGTTTTAATTAATGTAAATTTAAATATCCACATGTAACCAGAGACCATTCTATTGGACCTTTACTTTTAACTTAGAGGACATTCAGTTTGCAGAATTAAAACATGTCTAACAATCAGCTTCCCCTCTATATATTATAGAACAAGCTAATTTTCTGAATTCCCTATTTCAATTAAGGGCATCAGCATTCACCAAGGCAGCAATGTTCAAATGCTATGAGATATATTAGGATTCATTGAAGTGAAAAGAGCATGATCTTTGAATCAAACACACCTGGCTTTGAATAAAGCATCTCCATTTCCTTGTCATTTGACCTTGGACAAATTAAATAACCTGCAAGAGAATCATTTTTTTTATTTGTAAAATAAAAATAAATATGTGTATCACACAAGGCTATTATCAGGATTAAATGGCATAGCATATGTAAAACACCTGGCATAGAGGCTGGGCATATAAAGTGTATATATTTCATAAATATACATTACCTCTTTTTTTGCCTCCAATTTCAAATGGATTAACAGATTCTATTGATCTCCTGCTGAAATATTTTATGAGTCTCTCCTCTTTTTCCATTCCCATTGAATATATTCCTATTAATCTTCTTCTCATCAACTTTTTACCCTCTTAATCAATGCCTCTTCCCCCATTCTCTTTTAGTAATATCTCTTATCCAATCCATAATCTAAATTTCTACAAAATAGTTTTCCAAAATATTGGTCTGATCTTGTCACTCACTATTTACTGCTTTATAATTTTACTACTTGGGTATGTAATTCTGTATTGCATGGTTCTAATTTGTATAAAGTAAGTGGTACCACAAGTGTATCATAGTACAAGTAAGTATCCTTCTGCAACACTCAAACCTGCAACTTTGGAGTCCACAATTTATAATTTTAGTTATGCATAACTCTCATTTCTTTATTTGTATATTTATGGCTCATGTAAAAAATAAGTGACAATTTAGTTATTTTCTTGATAAACATTTAAGGCTGCTTTGAACATTCTAGTATATTTTTCCAAATGAACACATACAAATTTTTTCTAGGATATATACCTATTATATGGAATAAAGTGAGCGAATACTAAGGGTACAGCTCATTGATTTTAACATATATATACACCTCTGTAACCACCACCAAAATCAAGTTACAGAATGGTTCCAATATCCCAGAAAGCCATTATTCCCTCCCGTCCCAGCAACACAGTTCTGAGTTCCATTACTCTATATTCATGCTTTGTAACTTCACGTATATCAATGCACTTTCATGTCTAACCTCTTTTCCTAAATATTAGGTTTATAAGATTCATCTATGTCCTGCATGTAGCTTCAGTTCTTCCTCCCCACCCATTGCTCTTGAGTATCTACTGTATGAATTATTCATGACTTTCTTATCCATTGTACACCTGACATGTATTTGAATTAGTTCCAGTTTCTTATTATTAAGAATAAAACTTTCATGGAATGAACACATGCGCTCATTTCTGTTCAGGATTTTCCTAAGATTGAAATTGCTAGATCACAGGGTAATACATTTTTAGCTATAGTAGATACTCTCCACATCGTTTATCAATGTGGATTAGCAACATACATTCTTACCTGAAATTGCTGAGAGTTTCAGTTGTTCCACATCCTCCACAGTACTTGAAATTCTGGTTGCGATTCTCATAAGATTCTTGTGACATCACATTATGGTTGTGCTTCTATTTCACTGATAAGAAATATTATAAAGTACCTTTTCATGTGATTATTACTTTTGGATATCTTTCATAAAGTGTATTTTCATGACTCTTACCCATCATTTTATTCTTTTCTTTGTCTTTTGTTTTTGATTTGTAAGACCTATTACATAGTCTGGAATGAATCATTTGTTGAATGATGCAATGCAAATATCTCTACTAACTCTGTGTCTTGATCTTCCCCTCTTATTGTGCATTTGATGAAAATAAGCTCTAAATGCTCATGAATTACATTTTTACAAATATTTATTTTATTGTTAGTGATGTTACGCCATTTAATATTAACTCTAAATTCATGAAAACGTCCTCCTATGTTTTCTTCTTTAATCTTTACTATTTTAGATTTTATATTTATTTCTATGATCCATCTGAAATTAATTTTTGTGTATGGTTTGTGTAGTGTCAGGGCCCATTTTATTTCCGTATGGATATTCAATTGACCAACCACCATTTATTGAAAAGAAAATCATTTCCCTCACTGAACTGTGGAGGTGGCTTTGTCATAAATCAGGTTACCATGTATGTGTGAGTCTGTTTCTGGAAACTGTATTCCCTGCCATTAAAATATTTATCTTTGTACAAACAGCATACTGTATAATTTGCTGGAGTTTGAAAATAAGTGTTATGGCTGTAAGCCTTCCAGTTTTGTTCTTTTAAAGATTTCCTTTCCTATTCTAGATTCTAAGTCCTTTGCATTTCCATGTACATTTTGGAATTTGTTTGCCAATATCTAGAAAAATCTGCAGGATTTTCTAGTATACATTACACATTTCTTCCTAAGAATTGTCTTTGATATCTTTGGTATGACATATCTTCACTATTGTTCATTTCAAATAATGTCTAATCTTAATAAGTTAGTCGCATGTTTTAAATTTACAAATATTTGGAAAATTTTTGTTTTTCTGTTATTGATTTCTAATTTGATTTTGTTATGGTCAGATAGTCTGTACATTTTTATCCAATTGAAATGAGAAGAGATATGTTTAATGAGATGGATTTTGATCAGTTTTGGTAAATACAGTGCATGCACTATTATGTGGTGGTGCCTCTCTCCTCAGGACACAAATGATGTCTGTGTGCTTCTGTGACAGGTTGTATTTTCCAAAGATTGGCCACACAATAACTCTCATCCTACATGTTCATTTACAATGTGACCATCTCATTTTTATCAATAAGAAGTGGGGTCTATGTCTTTTTCCCTTGAACATGGTGGACTTGAGATTTCCTTATAACCAAAAGTATGTTGTGGAAATTATACTGTATGACTTACAAAGTTAAGGCAGAAAGTGCATGCATTTTTGCCCTGCTCACTGGAACACTTAGTTTTGGAGCACTAAGCCAGCACCCACTAAGAAGTCTAACTACCTTGAAGTCACTATGCTGTCAGAAGTGAGACCACATAGAGAGGCCATTTCAGGTGCTCTGGTCAGCAATTCTAATCTGTCTTCCCCACCAAGGCACCAGACATATGAGTAAGTGAACCTTCACATGATTCCAGTCCCAAGATATCAAGTCACCTATAGCCTTCAAGTCTTTCAAAACTGAAACTCTGATCATCACGAAACAGAGCAAAGCCTCCCCCTTCCATGCCTGTCCCAAGATTCTGTCCCACCAAAGTTGTATAATAAAATTGTTATTATTTTATGTCTCTAAATTGAGAGAAAAACAGTTATTTAATCTTGAAATGAAGGGCTGCCATAACAAAAGCCTGAAACATTTGGTATTGGCTTTGAGATTGGGCAATGAGCTGAAACTGAGAAAACAAAAAAGACATCAAGATGACTGGAAGAACAGCAGATAAAAAAAGACTCTTGTTATTTGACTTTGGACAATGTAGCAACTGTTATCTGTAGCAATATGACACATACAAAATGTACCTAATGAACTAATGATCTATCTAAGAGGATTTACCAGCTATACAATTTATTTACAAACTATACCAATTTATACAGTATGATGTTTGTCATGTAAGAAATCTGACTAGTCTGTGACCACAATGCTGTGTGGAGGTCAAGAACTTGAAGATACCATGTGTGCTGTTATTGGCAATCCTAGTCTTTGATCCTTCCCAGCTCAGAAAAAAAGATAGACATAGGGTTAAATAACCTTTCAGGTGAGTTTATCCACCGGTGTTTGTGTCATAATATTATGAATTTGTGGATTTAATTTATTTGATGGCTTTCAATCTATGCAATTATTACCTTTTTTTGAAGCTCATTGGCTTCTCTCTCTTCATAGCTGGATTCGTTGTGAAATGATTCTGGTAGTAATTTCTTTCTTGCTCTTTGGTGTAACAAGATGTTATACTCTCATTTTGACATATCCTAGAATCAGACATTTTCCCAAGGAACTCTGTTTTGCATGTGTGTGTATGTGAACAATGATATTTTAAGAGAACACTCTAGGTACAGAGAATGATCATTGCTACTCAGTTGCATACTGTTTCTAGATGGAGTGAATATATGTATATAAATAACAGAAATAAATTATATGTAGATATAAATAATATTTAATTATAATTATATTTAGGTATAAAATATATTTATATTATATATATACATAAATATGTCTGTGTGTATATAATCATCATGGATTCATACAGATACCTCCAATTCAAGACTAAAAAGATTACATAACATCCTCTATTATCAATATCTTTTTCCTTCCACACTGTGAATCTTGGCTTTATAGGTAGAGAGAACAATAGCATCAGAGTATTCTATTATTACTTATTTGTTTTACACAGGCAACAGTCTAAGACTAACAATAAGATTACTGAATTTATTATTTTCATGTGCTGTACACTTTCTCCTCCTATTTTTTATAGGTGCACTATATCTATGTTGTCAGAACATATAACTATTATATAAAATATTCTTATATTTAACTTTGAGCTAATCTTAATTATACAATCAATTATATATTTAACACTCACAATTTGTATTCAATTTCATGTCTCTTTAACAATTTTGAATTATTGAAGTTTACTCTCTAGTAGATGAATCTTCAGGAAAGATATATCAAGAATATATCTTACATTCTTGGTTGTTGATAAGCCTATTCTCTTCATATTTGAAAACCTGTTTACTTAGAAATAGTCTTTAGTTCACATTTTAATTCCTTGCATGCCTTAAATATGTTATTCCATTTTCTTCTGACTTAAGAAGTTGACAAAAGTACTGATGTTAACCTATTTTTTGTCTTATAAAACATATGCTGTTTTTCATAAATGTCAAAGGATATTTTATTTTTCTCTAAATTATAGTAATTTTGCTAGAAGGCTTTGGTGTTGGTCTTTGTGGATCACTTTTTCTTAGTTATATAATGTATTAAATCAATATGTGTTGATTTCTGTCAGAACACTATTCATGAAATACAATTTTATTTGCTCTCTTCCCTCACTTTGATTTTCCTTTTTAGAAAATCCTATTATCTGTCATTTGATCTTCTTTGTCCATCTTCAGTATTTGACAATTTCCCTCAAATATTTTATCTTTTTCTCCATTTCTTATAAATTTTAATTTTTTCTTCTTTTTCATTGTTAATTGATTTTAAAGTGTTACCAGTTGTGCTTATTTGTTCTTGGTTTCTTTTTAGTTTAGTCTTCATTGCAGATACTATATTTTCCCATTAATATATAATTATTTTCTAAGTTCTGGTATCTTATTTCTGAGTTTTTCTAATTCTGAGTTATGTTATTATTTGTTTCATATAGCACTCTCACGCCATTTAGCTTTTTTTCTAAGTCATGTTCTTCTGGTGTGCTTTTGTTGGCTGCTAAAAGGGACATAATTTTAGTCCTAGTTACCTTTTATTTTTTCTTCTCTTCAAAGCCATACAAAACAAATATATACTATAGTCTTTTGAAAAGAAGAAATCCATAATTTTAATGAAGTCCAGTGTATTGTTTTTTTTCTTTAACGCATTATACTTTTGGTGTTATATCTAAAAAATCATTGCCAAAACTATGGACATAACAAGGTTTCTCCTATGTTTTCACTTAGAAATTTTATAGTTTTAGGTTTTACTTTTCAGTCTATTTTATCTTTTAATCAATTTTTGACATAGTTTATTTTTGTTTCCTAATGAAGAACCACTTGTTCTAGCAACTTATTTTGAAAAAGATTCTTTCTTCACTGAATTGCCTTTGTAGCCTTGTCAAACATTTGATCATGTGTGTGTGTGTTTGTGTTTTCATCCATCTATTAATATGTCTTTATGCCAATATCACAAAGTCTTGATTACTGAGGTTTTATAATAATATTTTTTTTTCTTTTTTTTGCGGTATGCAGGCCTCTCACTGTTGTGGCCTCTCCCATTGCGGAGCACAGACTCCGGACGCACAGGTTCAGTGGCCATGGCTCACGGGCATAGCCGCTCCAAGGCATGTGGGATCTTCCCGGACCGGGGCACGAACCCGTGTCCCCTGCATGGGCAGGCAGACTCTCAACCACTGCGCCACCAGGGAAGCCCTATAATAATTCTTGACATAGGATATTTCTGGCTCTCTAACTTCATCCTTCTTTTTCAAAATTGTTTTAACTATCTTAACATCTTTGGAGTCCCCTATATATTTTAGAAACAACTTGTTAATATCAACCAAGAAATTCTTTATAAATTTTTCTTGAATTGTGTTAATCTTCATCAGATTTATTTCTAAGTATCTATTTAATATTTTTGTAGCACTGTAATTAGTATTTTTTAAAATTTCAATTTTGATTGTTTGTTGCTAATATATAAAAGTATACTTGCTTTTATAAATATAAAAGGTCTTATATACTTGATAAATTTTCTTATACATTCTGGAAGGTTTTTTTTGTACATTTCATCTACATAGAAGACCATATTGTCTTTAAACAGAGAGTTTTGTTTCTTCTCTTTCAAACTTTGTTGACCTTAAAAAATACAACAGTTATTTTACCAGCAAAAATGAATGTATTCAGGAATAACAGAGGAATGGCAATTCAGAACAAGCAAACTATAGCAAAAGTCATAGACAAGTCCAACAAATAATGGAGAAAAACATTAATTTATAGAGAAACAGAGGAAATTGGGAGGGGTTGTTTAGAACAAAAGTCCATCAGAGAAAAGTGAGTGTTCAGGATGATGACAGTTTCTCATTGACTGAGTTACTGGGGTATTGGATTCCTTGTAGGAGATGCAATGTACATCTTATCCTGTTGGGGCCTATAACTGATGATTCTTTCCTATTGATGGTTCTTCTGTTAGGGTCTATAATTGACGATTCTTCCTATAATTAGACATTGGGTTGTACTTCATGAGAGCTCCCAATTCTGGCGTCCATCTCCATTTTAGTGAGGTCCCTCTTTGTTAATTTTCACAACTTTGAATATATGTTTTTCCCTGCTTACTGTACTCTCAAAGACCTCTAGAGCAATGTTGAAGAGAAATTGTGAGAATAGATGTCTTAGCCTTCTTCCTAATCTTGGAAAAGCATTCTATCTTTTACTATTAAACATGAAGTTAGCTGTATGTTTTTAGATGATTTTAATTAGTTTGAGGAAGCTTATTTCAATTCCTACTTCACTGTTTCTAAAAGAAATGGATGTTACCATTTGTCAAGTGTTTTTCCTATATCTACAGAGATGTTCATTAGCTTTTATTCTTAAGCTGGTTAAAATAGTGAATTATATCAATTTATTTTTGAATGTTAAAAAAAACTTGTATTCCTATAATAACCCCCCCGCTTTGTGTTGAAGTATTGATGCAATAATTTTAAACATTTACTTTGAAAAAACTTAAGAATTTTTGCATCATTGTTCATGGAGGATAGTTGTCTGTAGTTTTATTTATATGTGATGTCTTTGGCCTTGGTATAAGGGTGATGCTGGCCTCATAGAATAAATTAGGAAGCATTTCCTTCTCTTTAACTTTTCTGGAAGAGTTTTTGTAGAATTGAGATTATTTCATCCTTGATTTTTAGGTGTGTATCATTAGGAAACTTGCCTGGACCTGAAGTTGCTTTTGTTGGATTGATTGTTTGACAAATGTTTTAACAAATAATTGAATTTAATAGACATAAGACTACACAAGTATCTGTCAGCAAATATTCTCTTTCATCTATGTTTTTTGACATAATAAAGTTTTTAAATGATAGTTACTTATTTTTCTTTTAATAACAACGTAATCTGTATAAGTGCCACTTTTGTCATTCATGATATTGGTAATTCACATCTTCTCTCTTTTTGTTTTTATTGGTCTAGCCAGAGGTTTATCAATGTTGTTAATCTCAAAAGGCTATATTTTGGTTTTAATGATTATTTTCTCATTAGGCTTTTTATTTCAGTGATATATTTTATGATTTTATTATCACCCCACTTCTGATTACCACAGTTACATTTGCTATTCTTTTTTTATTTTCTTAAAGTGAAAGCTGAAGTAAATTATTTAATACAGGTTTTTAGGGTATTTATTAACATAGTGATTTAATACAGGTATTTAGTGTATTTTTCATCTCAGACACTCCAGTTTTCATTTCTAGAGGCTTGATTTAATTTTTATTTTTTTAACACTCTACATGCCTCTACTTAACTTTTGGATCATGGGAGACATGGTAGTAACTTTTAACATCCTTGTCTGCAAAGGCTATTCAGATTCAGTTTCAATGTACTGATTTTTCTCCTCATCATACGTTTTATTCTTTTGCTTTTTTGAATTCTTTAGTACCAAATGTTGAGCTCAGCTTACTGTGATATTCTTCTGTCTTGAATCTTAGTTCCTCTAGTCTTTGCTGTCTATGTAGTTCTCAAATAACTTCACACATACCTTTATTTTTTTTTAATCTAAGTTTTCTGGTTGTTTTTATTAGGTGGTTGGTAGAAAATAAGCTATCCTATCATTGTTGGTAGTGGGATTCACCAATTATTTCATTTTGATTAGAAAATAAAATAACAGTTTAGAGAAGAAAGTTATTACTAGCTGCAAACAAGTTGCTTGATAGTTAATGCTCCTTAATAGGATCAGAATTTACATAAGTTTCCCTTTTGATTTTTTGGAATGCTGAAACTCTCTCCTAGCTCTTGATTCCATAGAGACTACATAATAGATTGATTCCACAGCAAAACTTCAGTTGCAAAATCTCAACCAAAATATTTTCTACTCCTGGATGGTAGAGACTTTGTCATCTTTGATTCCCACTGTTCCTAGTCCAGCTTCTTGAACTTTATTTTTGAAATAAAGTCATATTTTGAGTTTAAATGATTATTTTGGAGGTCACTATTTAAAATATTTTAAAAGCATTTAGTATGTGTTGATCATTGTGTTAAATGATTTAATTATATAATCTTGTTTACTCTGCACAGCAATATTATACTGTAGGTTTAGGGCAGAGTAAATTCAAATCTTTCACCCAAACACTGTTATACTCTCTCCCCAAAAGGCAACATATCTAGTTTTTGCTTTGTTCACTTGAAATCAAATCACAAATTACATATTTAATTTTTTTATATCCTAGGAGTTACATTAGAAAATTAAATGATTGGATTTCTGATAATTTTATTTTCATTTGCCATTGCACAGAGAATGTATTTTATTTTATTTTATTTTTATTTATTTATTTTTTTGAGAATGTATTTTAGAGTTAGAGGTTGCTTTTGGCCCCTACTAGGGTTCTGGCTATACTATTACACTTCCTATTCTCTTCCCAGTAGCAGTAAACAAATTGTGGCTTAGATCCTGCTATTATTCACCCATCCCTTATGCCAGGTGAAAGTTTGCTTGGCTTACAGTGTACACCCCCTCCCTTCTACCCTCTTCTACTGTGAACTCCTTCTCTGTGCTTAATTTCCTTGCTCTGACAGCCTAGCCTTCAGCTCTCATTGCTCACTGCTTACCTCGACCAGGAGCTCCTTTATTACCTGACAGAGTGCTTTGCCTGCCATGACTCCCTCAAAAAATTACATTGATTTATTTCCCAAAAGAGCAAATCTAGCCTTAAATTCTGTCACCACCACTCTTTCCCTGATCTGAAGGTAAGGTTAGAATTTTATAGCTCCTTCAGTGCAGACTACACACTGTAACTCAGAAGAGGGAAGAGATCTACCAGGTGAGATCATTCACTCAGACGGAATCAGAGCTCATATCTCTTAGTTATACTTGAGTATAATAATAATAAATCATAAAATACACTGTGCACACCAGAAAACAAGGATAGTCTACTTACCTATGCAAATCTACAGCATTATATACAAGGAGCTTCTAAAAAGCAGAGGCCCAAGTAAACATATAAAGATATACAGTATTTCCACAATTCAAAGATGAATATTTTTCAACATATTAATATATTTGAACCTTACTATCATTACTATATATACAATTATAGCACTTTTTACTGATTTGTTTTTCCTGAACAAATTTTTAATTAACAATGTGTCTTAGAATCCAGGAAATTAGTGTTTATCAATTTGTCTCTAGATATTTCTCTCAGTATTTACTTCATAGACTTCAGACTCATTATCCAATTTTGCTCTTAGTATGTGATTAAATCATTTTATATTGACAGGCTTTCATCTTAGAAAGCACAAAGAAGTTCAGGAAAATTAAAAAATCATTTTTCCCCCTCTGGCTGTAAATATCTTTATTTATAAAAGAACTTATTTATGGTAGCACCATATAATATTAATTATTTTAATATCTTTTCTACTTTAATCATAATGATAGCATTGTGATTAAAATAAATGATATATTTAATTGAAATCTTTCAAATAATTTTGTATGGATTTATATTTTCTTGGGCAAAGTGCTTATGATCTTTTTATTCATTTAGACTATTGAAAGAAAGGCAAAGCAGGTTTAAAATGGGTATAAATTATTCATAGTATTTTTATTCAATTTGCCTTTAAAAAAAATCAAATATATTTTTCTTCAGCCTTTAAAATGGAGATTTGGACTCTTTTGCTCACTGGATCAGTAACATGATGTCATGAGGAATTTGAGTTATATCATGTCAGTTTTCATACAGAGGCCCTTGTCTCAGAGCTTTGCCACTTTCACAGAAAGAATTACTAAATTGACTATGAAAATTATACTTAGGCTTAATTTTGCAACTATATAAACCTATCCTGTAGTGATAGGCACTAAATTATGGGTTCTTAAGTTTGGTTTCATGTGATTTTAATTGTTTTGTTTTCAGTATTTGGTATGATATTGGCAATAGAGAATGAATTATTATGCACTTATGGTCTCTCTTCTATGTGCTAGTATTCTGCCAATGTTAAAAGAAATTTAGTTTGATAAATTGAAAATAAAAAGCATATCTGTAATTAAAGTGTTCAAGAGTTACACTTTATATTCCTTTAAAAGTAAAAATAGAAACTTCACATGTTGAAAAATTGCCATGAACCAAAAATTGTAAACTTGTAATTTCTCCATCAAGAGAGCTAGAAATTCAACATATGTAAACACTATAGTCTGAACATCTATTTCAAAATCATCCTGAAAGATGTGTTAGTAAATGCACTATATGTCTTGTATAATCTGACTTTAAATTTAAGATGGCCAGGAATTTGAGATGTTTTAAAATTAAAGTTGTAACGTTTCCACATTGTTAATTTTAAAAGATCTACTATGCCAAACCTAAACAGCATTGTTGCATGCACTGATGTAATGTTACATACTAAACATTTCTGCATAATTTTAGTTATTCTGCTAATGACTTTTTATGTACTTAAGTAAATATCCTGAACAATAATTACTCTTTAACTTTCTCATGCTACATTATGGCCACAAAATTTGTATTTTGTTGCATAGGAAAATTTATTCAGGTGACTTTTAACTAAGAATATTAGGTACCATGACAAACACAAACAGTGGGAAAAAAACATTATGCATATGACATGTTCTTATTTTTACATAATACTACTGGTAATGATACTATAACATGGTCAAAATGTTATAGATAGAGTTCTGAGGCCTTTAAACTGTAGACTGTGTTAAGATTATGCTCTCTTAGTGTCCATAATACTGCCTAATAAAGTGCCTAATAAAGATTCAGCATGGGGCTTCCCTGGTGGCGCAGTGGGTGGGAGTCCACCTGCTGAGGCAGGGGACACGGGTTCGTGCCCTGGTCTGGGAAGATCCCACATGCCATGGAGCAGCTGGGCCCGTGAGCCATGGCCACTGAGCCTGTGGGTCCGGAGCCTGTGCTCTGCAACGGGAGAGGCCACAACAGTGAGAGGCCCGCGTATGCCAAAAAAAAAAAAAAAAAAAAAAAAAAAAGATTCAGCATGTATTAGATATGCTTTGGCAATACCAATTTGTTTGCCTAGCCCAGAGGTAAAGATTTTGTGTTCATGCCTCCACCATGTTTAGTCATTTATTTAAAACCTATTGAATACTACTGAACTATTATATGCATTATGAAACATATACAAAAGAAGAATGGAAAAAGTGAAGTAAAACTGAACATCAGTAGAACTAGGTTTCTCTTAAAACTTTGCTCTGTAGACCACTCTGCTAGTTTACCGAAGCCTGTTGGTTTTATCTGTAGAAGTGTTACCCAAACCTACACTTAGTCCAATGAAAAGATTTTTTAAAAACTGTAAATAAGTGTAATTCCCTTTACTCTTCAAGAGTTACTCCTTCCAGTCTACTCTAGTCTAGTTTAATCTATTCTTAATTCTATATTTCTGAGCATTAAATGACTGCTCCTATTTTCTTGAAACTCACAACATGTGACTTTCTTACAATGGAACAGAGTTCTCTAAATATGGACACCAATATCCCACAAAAGGACTCCTATAATTAAGAAGTTATATAATTTTATGTCCAAACCAAGACACGGTTAATAATTATTCAGTTCACTAAGATAACAGGCATAAACAGTGTTGTCCTGGGAAAATAACAGCTTATATTTATATGACCAATAATGGTTACTATGAGGTATAAGTGAAATAACTATTCTCCCACTATATCTCACATGAAGCTCTTTGTTTATATGAAAATTGCTTGTATATAGTTGTTTCAGTTTCTAACTAATTAGCCTACTATTGCCTTTTAGCTCCCTCTGAGTTTCTCATAAAAAGACTTGGTCTTTGACATTTTATCACTATTTTCTTCCTTCTGAACTTTTAAACTCTTTAATATAATAACTTTTTTTAAAGAATTGAATAAAATACGTTGTTGTGGGTTATTTTTCCCTCTTCTTTTAAAAAGTGGCCAGACTAAAATGTATAGAGTGGGAAAAATACCAGACAAAAAAATGAGTGTGTGGAGAGGAAGTGTGTAACATAAAGGAAAAAGCACAACCCCAAAATGTTCTTTGTTGAATACACACAGTAAAATTGCTGTAGGGTTCAGTCTAGTGAAGACTTGAAGCCAAAACAATTCTCAGTTTGAGAAGGTAGAAACATTTTTTTCTATTCCCATTTAATGACACTACTTTAGAAAGAAAAAACTACTCTGTTTTTTCACTTTTATTTATGCTTGAGTTATAACAACACTACATATAACTTTATTAGGCCAAGTTAATGGTATCTGACACATTTTAGTGGGTAATTCTTGTCCTCTGTAATGCTAACTTCATAACTACTTGGGGTGAGAGGTACATCAGTTCGGAAGACAAGACTTGGCTGGACTGAACCAGCTAAACTGAAATTAATGAGTTTTGATCTATCAGATTTTAGAATATGTTTTAATTTAATTAATTTTAGTTTAAATTGAGTTCATTTCTCAGAAAAATTCTTAAGAGCACAGTTAATTAGCTATGGTCTAAATTTAATTTGATGAGGGATTTCTACTGGGCTGTTAATTGCTATATTTGCCTTTTTGAAATCACAAATTCAAAGTCCAAGAAAAAGCTGCCAGCAAATTGCATTAATGCATTACAAAGAAAGCATGTGTTAACAAGAAAAAATCTTAGAACTGTGAGCATTATTTTTTAAAAAATGAGAATTTAATATGTGTGATAACAGAACTGTAATTACGTTTTTCAGATATCATTGGAAGTTCAGTAGGAACAAGTCTTTGTTTATCAAAAAAAGAATGCATTCTACAGAATGAAAATGTTATAAAACATTGAACATAATGCTTTTGAGTGGTAAATTTAAAGGATTTTTTTTCATTTCAATTAAAAAATGCAACTACTATCAAAAATATTTTGCCTATGTAAATGTTGTTTTTGAAAGATACATGTCAGAAAATCATTTTAAGCAGTCTATTTTGATCTTTGTTGTTTTTTAGATGGTACTCCATAAAACAAAATAGTACATATGTTTGTCTTAATTATCATTTTAAGACTAGAAATTTCCTTATTTTTTTTAATAGAAAGGAATATGGACCATTATACTTACACTGACTCAGAAATGCAAGTCATATTTCTATGGGGAGATTATGGAAGAAGAACAATGTTTTTATTTAGAAGTTTGAAGTGAACTATGGTGAGCCAATCGTTACAAACAATATCTCAAGAAAATAAATCTTAAAATTAGGTAGTGATTAGATATATTTTCATAATGAGCCTATAATAATGGAAACTGTTGCCTAAGGCATCTAAGTTATCAACAATTTGAAAATTTGTAATTATTGTTCAAATGTATCAAGATTTCATGAATTTTTAAGTTTGGAGTTAAAGGATTTTGAGTTTAAATTGTGTTATTTTACTTGCAGATACTTTCAAGACCCTTAAAATATATATTATAGTGGTTACTGTCCTGAAGATGTAATCTGGATTGGTCAAGTCCGTGAGTCACCACTAAGAAGAAAGACCCTCAGAAGAAATGTCTATCCCGGGACATGTACACTGGATTTTTTATTAGAGAAAAATAGACTTTATTATGTTAAACACAGAGATTTTGAAGTTGTTTGTTATGGCATTCAGCCTTTTGTGACTAATACACTTTCTAAATAACATTTATTCTGTGTCCTAGAGAATGAACTCAGTTATCAAAAAGTGATAAAAATGACTTCTATGGAAACAGAATATCTAGTTTAAAATAGAGGAAATAGAAAGTACAAAGGACAAGAGGAGGGAGAGATAAAGGAAGGGAGGGACAGAGAGAAAGAGAGAGAGACAGAGAGCTACTGTACCTTGTTTAGTAACTGTAAAGTGTAGTATCTGTAGGTCCCATATTTACTCCCTTCTTACTCTCTCCTTGTTCACTGGGCTCTAACAACATTACCCTTCCCTCTGTTCCCTAAAGGTACCAATCTCTTCTCTGCTCTGGCTATTTCCCCTGCTTGAAATATCTTCCCTGGAATCTTTGGCTAATTCTTATTCACCCTGAGTGTCTCAAATTAAATGATTCTTCCAAGAAGAAACATCTCCTGAAAATCCAGTTTAAATTAGACCCTTATTGTTAACCTCTTTAGAGAACCTTGTTATTTGCCTTTAAAATAGTTATCACCATATGTAAACATGTAATAATTTGGATATTACATTTTAAAATATTGGTTTTACACATATTAAACTGAATGAAAGTTTAAACTGAACTTTTAATAAAAATTAATTTAATTAAAATTTAATTAAAAATGAAACTGAAAAATACTTGCAACCCAATAAATATACAATATTTAACAAATGGAGTGACTTATATGAGATGAAAATGGAAAAAACTTAAATAAAGAAGAATTTTTGTAAGTTACATGTTTATATTTTATCTTGGTGACAGTCGGGAGCCACTGAGGGATTTTAAAACATTGAGTTATATAATCAGACTGGCTTTTCAGAATGATTACTTATTTTGGAAAATGAATTGAGAATGAGGTAGGGTGAGATGGTGTTAGCTAAGTCTAGAGGAATTTTTTTTCCATAATCTATGAGATAGCTGAAGATAGTATTAATTTAAAAAACATGAGTGGGGATCCAAAGAAAAGCATAGAACTGAAAGATGCTTTGAATATAAACTGAATGGAGAAAACAGTATCAGAAGACAGTATAATGGAGAAACACCCAAGCTTAGTCTTAGCCACTTAGAATCTGCATGACTTAGCTTTTCTTAAGACTCAATTTTCTCAGCTAAATAAATATGTGTGTTTTTTTAGCAGTTTTCAAATTTTATATCAGCAATAAATAAGTAAAGAATATGTTCTGCCATGCTGGAGCTTAACTGATTGAATTAGAGAATGGGGCTCCAGAGCTCCAAAGCCCCAAAGTCCCCAAACTCTTCTCAGGTTGCCTTTCTTATGCCTCACACTCTTCCCTGAGGAACTCTTGGGATCTCAGGAGCCAATGAAAAAACAATTGGTCTCTCCTGGACCTCTCTATTTGGGTGTTATAGATACATCCCAAATTGAACTCATAATCATATTTCAAATCTGGTTTTCCACATATTGCCTCTTTCTTGATCAGGTTATGTGTTCTCTGGAAGTTAGCCTATCCATTCCCAATGCTTCTTTTTCCTTCACCAACTATTTACTAATTACTTTCAGATCTATTATCTCCCTCCCATATACTTCCTATGAGGTCTAGTTATCAGCATTAAGATGACCTACTAGCCCATCATACTTAGTAAATTAAACTCAATATATAAACCCCAACTGCACACCTTTTCTAATCCTGTATTCTCTCGTGTATTTTCTAATCCTGTATTCTCACGTATATTAGAATGAATTATCTTAACTTCTATTGAGCTGCTCATGTGAATGACTTAGGGAAGTGTTAGAATCCTCTCTGTCTCCTTCTTTTCCTGTCTCTTTCTCTTTTGTTTAAATATAAATGGTTAAGACCTCAACTTTAATCCCATTAGAAATATCTAGAGAGCAATTATAGTGATTCAGTACATCAATTAAATAATTATTGAAACAATGGAAAGAGATTAAGTCAATCATACAATGGATGTATAATGAATGATGAGAAGATACTGGCCAGGGGAAGCCTCTTCTAAAGTTCATTTTGAAGACTAGGAAGAAAAAAACAACAAGAAAAAAATGAATAAATAAATAAACAAACAAACAAATACATAAGTGTGGGAAAATGAAACTGGAGGTAAGAGGAAACCCAATAGAGTGTTAAACTACAAAACCCTAGAGAAGAGAGAGCAATCAACATTGTGGAATACTGTAGACAGTAAGACAGACAGGGAAATTTAGTAACAAAGAGAGGGTAGAAGTTCTTAGTGAAAGAAGTTGGTGGAATTCTGAGCATAGCATTCATGTTTTAGTGTGCTGAAAGGTAAACAGGGGGTAAAGGAGGATAGGTACAGACATCTATTAGGAGTCTTGGACAAGAAAGGGAGGATAGCAAGTTATAGCATTTCTGAGCCTCACTTTTCTCATCTATTCAATTATAGTGTGTTAAAAATGATTAAAGAAGCCAATTTAGATCTTATAAACAAACTTTAACACTTCATGAAGCAGGCCGTCTCCTTTCTGCTAAATGCAAGAGGGGCAGAAGGCAGGAAACTTTTATAAGATAAAGAATAAAGAACAAGGAAGATAAAAAAATAGAAAATACCTGATTGGCTGGGGCCATATAGTTAACTTTGTTTGGGGTTTGAAGGCACCTGGCATTTGGGGATTGGCCATCTGGATAAACTGTATTTCTGGTTATAAGGCACATTTACAGGAACACAAAAGTTATCTAAATTTAGGATTGCCAATGGGGGATCCCAGCAGGAGCAACTCTCTCTTGGGTCTAGAAAGCTATTTCAACACGTGATGCATAATTTGTCTTCCTTACAGATTTTGTGGGTAAGACTGGATCTGTGGGGTGGGTCTAGAAACTTTCCAAGTCATTTCTAAATCCCTGAAGTAAGCACCCCCTTGATGTGATGAAACATGCCTTATGAATGTCAGCACATTTTATTAAAATTATCTAATTTTGGAGACTGAAATCTCTTTGAAGATAGACGATGTCTTATTCATTTTGTAGCTGCATGCTCTAGCAGAGTATCTATCACATAGTAAGAATAAAGTCAACGTTATTTGTGTTTCCCAAACTGAAGTTTGGTATGTCACTTAAATTCTGTGAAACTAAGGGTTAACGTCTTTGTTCCCAGCCAAGATACAAGAAACAGATAAAAATAAAAGGTAGAAAAGTGGATGCCATTCAAAAATTTTATCCAGCACATCCTTCCTTTTCTCTTCCTCTCAGGGATAGGACAAGGCTGAGTAGTTCACTAAACCCACCACTGGCCTGCCATACTTCTAGCTTTCAGTTGTTAACATTTATTTAGGATAAAGATATCTATAAGAAGACACACATGAGGCAGTTTCTCTCCTCAATCTACAAACCTGGTTTCCACACCTAATGAATAAAAAACAGTCATAGTGGTTTTTAGTAATATTCTAAAATCTCAGAAATATGTTGTACTTGCTATATGCAGAAAGAGATTAAAAACTTCAAATCAACCTCCTTCTATATAGCAGCTGTAATAATATGATATAGAAAGTTACCTAGATTAGAACATTTGCAGAACTCTTAGAGTTCCCTGGTTTCAGATGTTATAGTACTTTCCAACTTAATTAGAAATTAATTTGGAATATGTGGAATCTTGAAGTTTTCCTTTGCCTAACATAATGTTTGAGCCTTGTTCAGAAAGTTTCCTTTGTTCTATATGGCACAGAATGGCATGGCCTAGGGAGGTATTATTTTATCCATCAGAAATATCCCATTGAACCAACTGAAGCCAATGGCATCCCTAGGAGAAGGAATCAAGTTTAAAGAACCTTTATGGATTTCTCAAATTAAAAGAAATATGGAACACAGGGGCCATGGTACATCAGAGTTCTTCTAAGCTCTAAATGATGATTGAAATCAAATATAATTTAGTATTACTTTGAGTCTGCACTGTCTGGGCCTGGCATTGCTCTAAGCTCACCTCCTCAAGAGGCACCACTGCCAATATTGCACATGCTACAGTTGCCCTTCAAACCAGATGTGTGTTAACTATGTGTTATATAACTCCTGGTTCCTTTAACCAATATGCCTAGCCCAACTTTCTTTTCTCCAAAGAGTCACATCCTAGGATCCAATGTATAAATCCAATATTGCATGTCTTGTGCATAATTGTTTTAAAGAATCTTATTTTATGTATCATATGTGTCAGAATGGTGTATATTGTTATGTAAGTAAAAAGAAAAGTCTACATATAAATAATGTAGTCAACTATCTAAGTGTCATATCAACTAAAACACCAAATAAACTTTAAAGAGTAAAGAAAACCAAAACCAAAACCAAAAACTCTTGTACAAAACTGATCTAATTCTTCACTCTAAGGAAGTCTGGGCTCTGGATGGAAAATGGGATTTTGGGGCCACCAAATTTTCTCCAAAATTTTCCTTTCTTCTTAGGGTACCTCAGACCTGTCACCAGATTTTTCTTTTTTTCTTTCCTCTCTTTCAAATCATACATTATAACTTTGAAAACAAAAAATGAAAAAAAAAAAGGTTAAGTTGTGGATAACATTCTAAATGTTTATAAAGAAGAATAGAAAATCAGAATGATTTTTTCCAAAAGAGAAGAAAGACATTTTAAGGGATAAGATGATGGGGTATGTTTTAAAGAAAGTTTATCAGAGCTTATATGATTTACTTTTCACCAAAGTAATGACATGTCAGCTCATATCTTTTAAAAAATGAGTCCAAAAATATTATAAACATTTATATATCGTGACAGTTATTGGTGATGCTATGACTCAAAGCCTTTTGCCATTTCTCTGCCCTCTTTCTGTGGCCTTGGGTGACTTTGCTACCAACAGCCCACACTCACTACTCTTCTTTGGAGAATTTCCCTCCTTCTACTGGAGTCACTTTCTGGATGGTTGTAGAGACCCGGAAGTCAGTGTCTGCATTTATACCACTCTACACAAGTTCACTTGCCTCAAGACGGAACAACGCTGGGGTATAATTTGAACTTCATAGATCTTTTGCAAGATCAGACTGAAGCTAGTCTCTGAGGGAAAGACTAGACCTGAAATCACTTCCTTGCTTGTTTCCCCTCACCCCCCTTCTTTTTTCTGTTCCTCCCAATTCCTTACTGGCTTCTCCTGGGATCACTTCTTAATTAATCACTTGCATACAAATCCTTTTCGTAAGTCCACTTCTGGGGAATCCAATCCAAGGGAGGTATTATGCAAAAATACTCCTGTACAATAATTGGATATTTTAGAATTGTCCAATGAATGAACTCCTTGTGAGAGAAAATGCATATATTCAATGAATTCATTAAAGATATATTTATTGAGAAGCTACTGGGTACCAAGCACTGTAGTAAGAACTTTGGATGTAGG